>NW_005871406.1:31422-34546 GCF_000147115.1 Myotis lucifugus | reverse complement strand
GCAGCCCCTTCCCTTCCCTTACACACCCAAATACACATATCCACATACTTATGTGAACATTCTGCAACATTTTAAAAATTTTCTCAGTGTCATTGTAACAAATTTTTTAAAAAGCAAATAACTAATTGAAATAAGCTCCACTGGATGGGAAAAAAAGGAAACAAGGTTCTCAAGCAAAATGAATGTGATTGGGAAGGAAAACTAAGATGCAATGCTAAAAAAGCCAGGAAGTTTGGAGTTTGGCACAATCTTGTTGGTCTTGTAGCAAAATATTTTGAGATATTATTGTGGGTTTTATCTATGCAACATAGTAATCAGAACAAATTAAAGGTAGTTTTTCTTCCCTCTCCCTCAAGGCCCTGCTCTCAAAAGGGCCCTGTGCTTAGTTTAATGTTCTGTTATTGGTGTCTTAATATTCCTAATAACTTTATCTTTGAACTTATGGTTCATAAGTAAAGTCCAAAGGATCAAAGGAACCTGCGTGTGAGCACAGGATATAAGCCAATTGGTAGCATGAATATGCAGCTCACTGACACAGCAGACACTATGCATGCAAAGCACTTGATCTAATGCAGTGAGCACACCTGAGGTAGTCCAGGGCAGCACGAGTCCCAAGAAGGTGGCTGGTGCCTGGACCTACGCCCAGATTCGCGGAGTCAATAGCATTGGAAACAGCAGAAGCAACAAAGTGGTGGTAAACAAGGCTGCAGCCCCAAGAGAGAGGAACTGCGCCACAAGGGGACAGTGCTGGAACCCAAGGTAAGAATTCAGTTTTCCTGTCTTTTCCCAAAGCCCATTCCTGTTGACATCAGCACAAATAGTAATTCTCTGGCCTGAGTGTTGGGGCAGGAATTGCCAATGCTCAGGTAGTAAACTGTGTTAGTAAATTATTATGAAATAAAAATGCAAAGTTTGTAATACACATATCTAAGGCCTATTAAGATTCTTGAAAGAGTTTAGAATTTCTGATTTTGAGAACTGCTGCAACCTTGCAAAGCAAATATATACAGGCTTAGAAAATATTAAATTTAAAGAACATCTTATTCAATAGAAAATTGTGCCGAGCTGGCCCCAGGTCCCCATACTCAGCCCTACATTGGGCGCCACATGTGCTGAGCCGGCACAGCCATAGGTGAACCTGAGAGGGGGCGGTGAAGGATTTAGAAAAGACAGACAAGAAAATAAAGCTGGGTCTAGGTGGAACGCTGCTCTCTCATGGAGAGACAGTGTCATGGCCTGCAAGCTGAGTATTTTATAGCCAGATTCCAGGAGGCAAAGTAAGGGCGTGGTTACAATGTTCTCATGGGTTTTGAATCTACTCAATTACATGCACCTGATCAAGCTTTGTTTACTTGTTGCACCTCCCGCAGCCCATATCACTCAGCCAAGTGGGACCACAGGTTTAAAACATAGGTCAAGCTTACAACTATAGCCTTTGGGGGTTTTTTTGTTTGTTTGTTTTTTTTCTTTCTTCATTGATTAAGGTATTACATAATGTGTCCTTATTGCCCCATTGCCCACCCATCCACACTCATGCCCTCACCCCCCTGTTGTCTGTGTCCATTGGTTAGGCTTATATACATGCATACAAGTCCTTTGGTTGATTTCTCCCCCTTACCCCCCACCTTCCCCTTCCTTCCCTCTGAGGTTTGACAGTCTGATCAATGCTTATCTGTCTCTGGATCTATTTTTGTTCATCAGTTTATGTTGCTCATTATATTCCATAAATGAGTGAGATCATGTGATATTTATCTTACTCTCAGCCCAGCCTGCACCCTCTCCAATCTAGGACCCCTCAGTGGATGTCCAACTGCCGTTTTAGGCCCGATCAGACATCTCTCTCACAATCCAGGACTGCTGGCTCCCAATTGCTCGCCTGTCCGCCAGCCTGATCACCCCCTAACTACTCCCCTGCCAGCCTAATCAATGCCTAACTGTTCCCCTGCTGGCCCGATCACCCCCAACTGCCCTCCCCTGCAGGCCTGGTCACCCCAACTGCCCTCCCCTGCCGACCTGGTCGCCCTGAACTGTCCTCCCCTGCTGGCCTGGTCCCTTCCAACTGCCCTCCTCTGCTGGCCTGGTTGCCCCCAACTGCCCTCCCCTGCCAACCTGGTCGCCCCCAACTGCCCTCCCCTGCTGGCCTATTCACCCACAACTGCCCTCCCTTGCCAGCCATCTTGTGGTGGCCATCTTGTGACCACATGGGTGTGGCCATCTTCTGAACACATGGGGGAAGCCATCTTTGACCACATGGGGGTGGCCATCTTGTGTGAGGGTGTAATGGTCAATTTGCATATTACTGCTTTATTATATAGGATTATGAAGTCACTTTTGGCTTATTGTATAACCTCTAAAAGTTACAGGAAATATTAAAAAATATTAAAATGTTATGGTTAAATTTCTATTTAAAATTAAATTCAGAAAAGTGACATTACCATCATGGTGAAATAAGAGTTTTCTATCTTCTTCCCCACAAGAACACCAGTTTAGACAATCACCAAGTCCAAGAATCTAGCTGAGAAGTTCCTACACAACATTGGAGCAAAAAATCCAAGTTTAGATGCAATGGTGAGAGTAAGAAAAACAATATGATTTTTCATGCATCAGCCCTCCCCCAAGGTAGCACAGTTCAGTGACAAAAAAATCTTACTGGGCCTGATTTCACTTGGTGTTGGGGATGGTATGTGAGAGTATCAGTGAGCACTTAGCATCCCCAGCTATGCAGGACCAACCAAAGAGGCCCATTTCTCTCTTGCATCATTCAGAGTACTGAGTCAAGAGCTTCAGAAGTAGGGGAAGTGAGCAGCTGGGACAATAGCAGCAGGACATGGAACTGAATGTACCAAGGGGACATGAATCCTACTAATCAGGCCAGGGACTGTGTTAGAAGGCCCACCCACAAGCCACTGGGAATTACTCATTTGAAGATACATACTCCCATGGAAATAAAAATGAACTTCTACAGAGGGCTAGTGAACACATGCAGAAAGTCAGTTGAAATTTGTGGACCTAGGAGAAACCACCCTTGGGAAAGCAAAGGAAAGGCTGTAAGTACCAAACCTGGTCCAATGCAGGATGAGAGAAGTTTAAGAATTTTGCCACAAGAGGGAGTAAAAAGGGTGAA
>NW_005871406.1:0-31278 GCF_000147115.1 Myotis lucifugus | reverse complement strand
CACATGTAGTCACCTGTTGGGAATGGCTAAAGGCATTTCCCCAAACCTGAATAGGAAATTGATTGTGGCTGCCAGATAGTTAAAGGGCATCTTAATCTACATGTTATTGCCTCCTCCTGGCCAAACACCTATCAGCTGTAGGCTATTCCCCAAACTGACAATGCTTCTGTACCCTTTGAAACCTTACCCTTTGAAGTGTATTAGCTCCACCTTGTCTTAGGACAAATTGTGTTAATAAAAGCAAGGGTCCTAGACAAGGAGGGACTCTTCAGTTCCTTTAGCTGAAGGTCCTCTGACCCCCAATGCCTTTCAAAATTATAACTCATCTCCAGACTCTTTATTAGTCTCTGGATTTCTATGTCATCTGCACACAGCCTTTTCCAGATTCCTGAACCCTTCTTGATGCTGGGACATGAACCCCGGCACACCACAAAAAAGCAGAATTATTGTCCACTAACTGTTCCCCAAAGACATGGAGGTCTTCAATATAGCTGATAAGGAAGTAAAAATCATGTTAGGAACGCTCAAAGAGCTATGAGAAAACACAAAGACAATTCAAATGAATTAGGAAAACAATACATGACCAAAATGAGAAGTTTAACAGAGGGATAAAAATTATAAAAGAAAGCACAATCCATGATGGAAAAACAAAATTAAATTCATACTTAACTAAAACTTATTTGTATGAAGACTTAAATCGTTTTAGAAAAAGGATCATCAGCTCTAGATACTCTTAACAGCTCCAGTGATGGTAGCATAAGCAAAATGATCCTTCATAAAATTAAAAATCATAACAGTAATTTTATATGGTGATAGATGCTTACTAGACTTATTGTGATGATCACATTGTAAGGTATATAAATGTTAAGTCACTATGCTGCACAACTGAAACTAATATAATATTGTATGTCAACTATCCTAATATATAAAAAGCCAGGGTACGTCACAACCTAAACAACCAGACAGACGACTGAAGAGCAGGCTGAGTGGGGTGACAAGGCCGGCAGGAGGGTTAGTGTGGGACAACTAAACGACTGAACAGCAGGCTGCATGGGGTGACCAGGCCGGCAGGGGGGCAGTTAGGGGCAACCAGGCAGGCAGGGGGGGTGGTTGGGGGCTACCAGGCCAGCAGGTGGGGCAGTTATGGTCAATCAGGCCAGCAGGCAGAGGCAGTTAGGGGTGCTCAGACTGGCAGGGGGGCAGTTAGGGGCAATCAGGTAGGCAGGCAGGTGAGCAGTTAGGAGCCAGCGGTCCCGGATTGTGAGATGGTGCAGGCTGGGCTGAGGTCCCCCCCCCATGCATGAATTTCATGCACAAGGTCACCTGCCAAGACTGGGAGATGTAGCAAATCTACCTAATACATAGAAATAAACACAATGAGGTAACCAAAATGAGGAAGCAAATAAACATAATAAAAGAATAGCACAAAACTCCAGAAAAACAACTAAACAAAATGGAAGCAAGCAATCTAACAGATACAGAGTTTAAAACACTGGTTATAAAGATGCTAAATGAACTTAGGAGAAGAATAGACGAACTCAGTGAGAACTTACACAAAGAGATAAAAACCATAAAAATAACAGTAAGAAATGAGGAATACAATCACTGAAATGAAGAATACATTAGATGGGGAATCAATGCCTTTAGATCACTTTTTACACCTTGACTCAGTCTGTTCCCACTAGCCCATTTGTATTCAGTGTCCTGTGCACATGCCTCGCAAATACAGTGGGGCCTTGACTTAGTTTAATTTCATTCCGTGACGGAGCTCATAACTCAAATTACTCATATGTCAAATCATAAAGTGAACGAGTGAGACATGTGATGCTGGACTGATGTTGTGGTGTTCACTGTGATGTTCACTGTGCCAACTAGCGGTGGGGTATCTGAAGCTGGCTCGTAACCCGAATTTTAGCTCGCAACTCAAAGCAAAAAATCGGCGGAGAGATGGCTCATATCTCGAAAAAATCGTTAGTCGGGACACTCGTAAGTCAAGGCCCCACTGTAAAGGTACCATGAGTCTGAATTCCAGCATAGGAGTTTAATAAATTGCAGCAGTTATCATTGCTACTGGCACAGCCACAATTGGTTATAAAGCTTACAAAAGATTGTATATTAAAGATCATTACAACAAATCTATGGTTACTCTTCACATTCAGAAAGACAACCCCGAGAATGTGTATGATTTTGACGTGGAGGATTTAGGACATAAAGCAGTGTACTGCCATTTTTTATGGTCCAAAAAGTTCCCATTCTCTGATGGAGCTCACTCACAACACAATGAAGAGACTGGAGACAATGTGGTACTTCTGATCACTAAGAAAAACAACTTAACAAAAGTAAGATAAACAATCCAATTTTTAAAATGGGTAATCCAATATAAATAGACAGTTCTCCAAAGAAGGCATGCAGATAGATGGCCAAGACACACATGAAAAAATGATCAAAGTCACCAATTATCAGAGAGATGCAAATTAAAACAATGAGGTATCAGCTCACACCTGCCAGAATGGCTACCAGCAATAAATCAACAAACAAGTGCTGGCAAGGATCTGGAGAAAAGGAAACCCTAGTATACTGCTGGTGGGAATGCAGACTGGTGCAGCCACTGTGGAAAGCAATATGGGGTTACTTCAAAAAATTAAAAATGAACTGCATTGTGACCATATGATTCCACTTCTGGGAATATATCCTAAGAATCCTGAAACACCAATCAGAAAGAATGTATGTACTCCTAGGTTCATATCAGGACAATTTACAGTAACTAATATCTGGAAACAGCCCGAGTGCCCATCATTAGATGAATGGATAAAAAAGCTGTGGTACATTTACACTATGGAATACTATGTAGCAGTGAAAATGAAGGATATCTTAGCCTTTGAGCATGGAGGGACCTGGAAAATATTATACTAATCGAAATAAGCCAGTCAGAGAAAGACAAGTAGCACATGATCTCACTCATATGTGGAATCTAATGAACAAAATAAACTGATGAACAAAATAGATCCAGAGACATAGAAGCATGGACCAGACTGTCCAACCTCAGAAGAAAGGTGGGGTGGGTGGGTGGGTTGGTGGGAAGAGATCAATCGAAGAGCTTGCATGCATATATGCATAACCCATGGACACAGACAATAGGATGGTGAAGGCCTGGAATGGGGGTGGGGTGAGCTAGAAGTGGTTAATGGGGAAAAAGGAGAACATATATAATACTTTCAACAATAAAGATTTTTTTAATTAAAAAATATATCCTCTTCCTAACTTATGCAATGGGCTCCTTTCCCTCCCAACACCTGCCTATCTCTCAGCTTTTACTGTATGCACCATACTGTCTCTCATCCCAAGACCCTCATCCCAACTTCTATCACCTTAGACTTGTCAAATTCTCAGGTATGCCCTAGTCCTTTCTAGAGTTAGGGATGAGCTAGTTTATTGATTTGGATGTAAGCACTACTTTACAAATCTTCGTTGGATTGAGTGTTTGCCCTAGTTCTAAACTCCCTTCTATCACTCAGAAACAATTAATTTTATTAAATCCCACCAACGTTCTGCAAAATTCTATAACAACACTTTAAAAATATAGCATTTAAAGTGCAAATATTAGATTAGCACATATACAGAAGTGGATGGGAATATAAAATGATTTGGATTATGGTACTCAGGAGCTGTAAGGTATGAAGAAACAAATCCCTGTTATGAATCACTTCTAATACCTCTAGAGATAGATTTGTGACTGTAATATTCCATCTCTCAGAGTTTGTTGTGTCCTCATAGAAACCTGCATTTAGCATGTTGACCTCAACAATGGAGTAGTGAATAAAGGTCTGATAAGTGATTGGTTGCTGGTCCTTCAACAGAGAATAAAATCATTTTCTCATGAGTTTGTATTTAACTTACAAATCAGACAAGCTAGAGTGTTTTTCCTCAAAAAAATGGGGATTATTTACTCTCTTATAAATAAAAATAGAATATATATAATGTCATGTCATCAAGGAAATATTTTTTGATGTAAGGGTACATAGTCAAGAGAAATATATTGAAAGAAAACCCTAAGAAGATATTCCCCCTGTCCAAGTTTGATAAATCACTATCTTAAAAAAAGCTTATGAAATAAAATTGCTATATGAATGAGACATTTTATGTCAAATTTCAGCCAGTAGCCAAGAACATTTTCAATGTAATGTTAACAATTTGAAAAATATTGGAATAATTTTATAAATTAATATTGTAGCTTTGAAAAGCTAAACTCCATAATCATTTTTCCTTTGGAAACACTCCATTCCATTTTATTTTTATAAGCACCTTATACGGAAATATGATAAGGTGTTTCTGTTAACAGTGATAAATAGATTTATTAAATAATTAGCATGCAGATAGAGGAAAGCTATATGTCTTGCAGAAAATCTAAAATTATTACTGGGAGCAAAATGACATTCATATATTTTAAATGATATCAGAAATTGCAGATGCCAAGCACATTCACGATAAGGGCACAATTCAGTCATAGATTAGATATGGACATGGTGCTAGCATTTTAGTGCAAGAATAATTTTGGTAATAGAAATGTGAGCAAACCTATGAGGATTTAGAAAGGCCAGATAAGGCATAAAATATATTCTGGCTGCAGCAAGGTAACAGAGTCAAACTAGGAAGAGGATTTAGAATTGTAGATTATTCATGACCTACAAAAAGACATAGTGACACACAGAAGACTCTTACTAATAAAAATGGAGATGATGATACACCCATTTACTAAATGCCCAGAGGGTACCAAGTATTATATTAGACATATAAAAGGCCAAGTGCTCTTCTCTCTGCACTATGAAAGAAATATCAGAATGTCCCTGAAGATAGATCAAGCATAAGCTTGTGAGTTTTGTTTTAATAAAAGGAGTGGTTGACAGAGACACTAGAAATTAATGACCAAATAAATTAGTGACCAAATTTTCTCCTTTGCTATAACCACAAACAAACTCCATTTCTCTGTCAGAAAGAAAAGAAACCCTGGATATTTGGGATGACAGCCAAATTACTCTTTAGGTATATTCACCTTCAGAATAGCCAGGAGGGAGGAAACATGAAAATATGACAATAAACTGAAGTTTTAGAGATGAAGTGTTCTATAGGTAGTAAAGAACTACATGAAAGATGGTTATGATTGTAATGACTTTGTGACTTCCAACATGCTTTCAGAATCCTGCTCTGATTTGAACCAGATGTTTTCACATATCTACTATTGCCTTTAATATTCAAAAGGTTAATCATTCCCAGGAGAAACCAATATTCCAAAAGTGTAAGTGACTTGCCTCTAGTCCAGTGATGGCGAACCTTTTGAGCTCGGCGTGTCAGCATTTTGAAAAACCCTAACTTAACTCTGGTGCCGTATCACATATAGAAATTTTTTGATATTTGGAACCATAGTAAAACAAAGACTTACATTTTTTATATTTATTTTATATATTTAAATGCCATTTAACAAAGAAAAATCAACCAAAAAAATGAGTTCGAGTGTCACCTCTGACACAGGTGTCATAGGTTCGCCACAACTGGCCTAGTCAGACAAGCTAGTAATTGGGTGGATCTGGGGATCAAATTCAGGTGTGTTGATTCCTAGTCTAGAAACACAGCTATTGGAGCTCTGTAAGGTTCTTCTGTCTCTCTTCTCACTGAGAAGGTCCCCATTTGATAAAGGTGGAATCCATCGCATTTTAATATTCTACCCAGAATGTAAATGCTTGAAACAGCATTTTTTCATGTTCCTCTAACCAGTCATTACTCCCCATTTAATTAATTTTTTGCCCTCCTTCCATATAGTCCAAATACTTTTTAACCCTTTCTCACAAGAACAATCACCCAATAATGTTGATTGAAATTCTAGCTTGAAAATCCAGCATAATTTCAGCCAATACAACAAACACAAACTAGTTGGCTTATGAGGTGATGTGTAGCTCCTAATGTTTCTTCTCTGAGGACTCAGAATTGCTTGAGGTAGAAACCAATGCAAAAAAAATAATAATAATGCCTCTAAGGAAAGGAGATCCTTGACTTATTGACCATATGCCATATTAAGTAAAACTCCAACTTTACTGATAACAACTGCTAATCATATCATTTCTTTCAGTAATTTAAATGCACCTAATTCTTCAACTTCAATTTTGCTATTATGTGATTTTCCAGGTTCCATATTCCATGTTTGACTTACGATGAACTATTTGCTATATGCAAATAGGAAAAGGGGTAAATTATTATTTCAAGGCTTTTTTATATGCCTTTAAAGTTTAGAAATATGGTGATTAACGTAAAAGACACTTATCCTAGTAGTTGCAGAAATTATCAGGTATATGGAAATGTATCTCCTAACCCTACCAAGAACAAGAGCCAGTAAAACTTCAAGATTTCCCTTGGTTGATCACTCAGAAATATGGTAACATGGGAATGAGCAAATGACAAAGAGGCTGAAAGGGGAATTCTTTCCCAGTCTCCACTAAGACAGAAAGTTGACTTCTTAAAAATGTGCTTATGTTAACAAATTAAATGTTTATAATACATCTGAATCATTGGCCCCTCCTCCTCCTCCTCTTTGGTATTCATACAAAACAAATCAATAAATGACAGCATAGAGAAATGAAATGTAAATATATGCATAGCTTTATCAGATCTTCTGGGAAAAGTAAGAAAAAGAATAAAAAAGAAAAGTCTGAATGGTGTCTTGTGGTGACAGCTACAAAACTATGAAAAACACTAAATGTTTCCTTGTGCTCAAGGTGAAAGTTCTGGCTTCTGTCTCCACAGTGAGTCAATTAGGTTTTACTCACCTCCTGGGTTTCTAACTGTGCTTCTAACCCCAGGTGACCTTCTTGCAAAGGTGTGCCTGTGGCAAAGGAGGTTGAGTAATACTGTAAAAGGAACATTCACAATGAGAAAAGCAACCAGAAACACAATTTACCAACCATTTAACCACATTATAATGATGGAGCAGAGCCTACAGACAATTGGTAGACACAAGTGATATTGTAGTATATCTTAGAAATAAGTTGGAGGGGATAACATAAAATTTGAAACAATAAGAGTAGAACTCAAAAAGACTCCTGTTACAAGTGGATTTCAGAGAAGAAAAAGATCAGGACATATCAGCCTTGACAAGAAAGACCACATGGGGAACAAGGATACTGAGTTGCATTTAACTGGGGAAAGAATAACAGTATCCATAGCTTGAGCACTTACTCTGTCAGACACTGGGTTAGGTACATTATATACTTAATCTCACTGACTTCTTACATAGGGAAGGTACTATCACCCCCATGTCACAAATCAGAAAACAGAGGCTCAGGAAGATTAAGTTATTTTCCGAAGATTAGACTGCTTAGAACAGTCTTCAGGAGAATGTCATATTAAGGAATTACAAGGTTTTGCATAACTGGCGCCTACTTGCCTCTGCAGCCTCATTTCACACCACTCACCTGCTCATTCAACACATTCAACCATAAATGAACCAATCTCTTTAATTGCAGGGTGTTTATATTTTGGGTTTCCGCTGCGTACATAAATCTGCCTCCTTTGCCTGCAAAACTTCTATGCATCTTGCAGGTTTTTTAAAAAGTGACTTCTTTGTCTACTGATCTAAATCAGGTTCCTGATTAGACTGACTTACATATTATTCATAGCATTTACCATTATTTATATCTAAATAATTACACACATGTTGTATTAGTCAGAGTTCCCTAGTCAAGCAGCCTGAAAATTCAGGTAAGAGTTCATATTGTAACCTGGCTGGCATGGCTCAGTGGTTGAGTGTCGACCTATAACCTAGGAGGTCACGGTTTGATTCCCAATCAGGGCACATGCCCGGGTTGCAGGCTCCATCCCCACTGTGGGACATGCAGGAGTCAGCCGATCAATGATTCTCTCTCATCACTGATGTTTCTATCTCTCTCCCTCTCCCTTCCTCTCTGAAATCAATAAAAACATATTTATTAAAGTATAGTTGACATACAATATTATATTAGTTTCAGCTGTGCAACATAGTGACTTAACATTTATATACCTTACAATGTGATCACAATAAGTCTAATAACCATCTATGACCATATAAAATTATTGTTATGATTTTTTCAACTTCTGATGCCATCTTTGTATTCTAATTTTGTATGATTCCTATTATATTTATTTTTGGTATCTCCTGTATACCTGGAGTCGTTTTGTTACAATTCTTGTAATAAAACACAATATTATTTTATTTTATTTTTCAGTTACAGTTTACATACAATGTTATCTTGTAATAGTTTCAGGTGTACAGCATAGTGGATACACAATCATATACTTTACAAATGTTCCCCCTGATATTCCAGTACCCACCTGGTACCATACATAGGTATTAGAATATTATTGACTATATTCACTATGCTGTACATTACATCCCTGTGACTATTTTTTAACTACCCAATTGTACTCCCTTTACCTTTCTCACCCTGTCCCCCTGTTACAGAAAAACCGGAGAAGAACCAAGCAACACTTAGAGAGATGGAGTTACATTTATTATTATTACGCGCAGGCCCAGAGGAAAATGTCTCTCAAATTCTGGGATGAAATCACACAGGAAGTTTCCTGTATTTATACCATTTCACCTTCTTTGTCTCCCAAATATGGGGTTTTTCCGGTTCCCTTTGCAAGTTCTTAAAGGGCCCTATGTGCTGGGGCTTTGAGACCTCAACCAAAGGCTTGGCCTGACGCCAGCACTGATAACTTCGCTGGAGAAGGTTTAATGGCCTCTCTGAAATGGGAGTAGTCTTATTTTCCTTATTATTTAAGCCAGCAAGCATTTACAGAAGCCAGAAATAGCAGGGTTAACATTTCAAACAGCAGTTTTTATAGAAGATGATGCTTCACCCCAACCCCCACCCCTATGGCAACTGTGAGTCTCTTTCTGTTCTGTTTATTCATTTATATTGTTCTTTAGATTCCACATAAAAGTGAAATCATAGGGTATTTGTCTTTCTCTGATTGATTTATGTCACTTAGCATAATACCTTCTAGGTCCATCCATGCTATTGCAAATGGCAAGATTTCATTCTTTTTTATGGCTGAGTAACATTCAATTTTCTACATGTACCACTGCTTTTTAATCTACTTATCTATTGATGGGCACTTGTGTTGCTTCCATATCTTGGCTATTGTAAATAATGCTACAATGGACATAGGGGTGCATATATTCTTTCAGATTAATAAACACCATTTTCATAAACATCCATAAACAAATCCCACCAAAGAATAAAATGTCTCTCTTGTTTCCCAAGTGTTGTAGGAAAGTTTCATCTTATTTTTATAGATTCCATAACAGTCTCCTTTCAAATTAAGAAATAATATTAACTTTGGATTGCTGGATGAAGTGCTTCAAACATCCAAGATCAGGAAGTCTACGGTGTAGCCTTTTCATGAGGAAACTCCAAATTAGGTGGAAATAATTAAATATTATTAAGCCCAATGAGAAGATGAGGAATGAAGCAAAAAGAGAAGTACAGCCAACATGTGGCCTTCCTGATTCACATTTGCTATGAATATCACCAGAATGTCATCACCAGTTTTACTCCTCAACTTATTATATTCTAGCAAGATCATTATTAGTTGCCCATTAATATATGATTCCCATTATATAGTGAGTTTGGAGAAGAGGCCAGTCTTGTCCATATATAACTGAGCTGAAATATAAGCTTCAAGAAGCTTATTCATAGACTAACTGCTTCAAGAAGTCCAAAGTCACACAGCAAGTCCACTATACTGACAATCAAGGTGACGTCCTAATGAACAATTTTGGCATTCCAAATAGTTAACATAATCTTCCAACCAAAGAAAAGGCATATTGCATTCAATATTAGAGCAAGTAAAATTAACAGTAGCGTAAACACTGAGAGTGGTATAAAATTCAGGATAGTAGTTACTTTTGGTAGGAATGTATGTAGTGACAAGGAAGGACCATGAACAGGGTCTGGAGGGTGGTTAATATAAATGATGCATAAATAGATGTATTTACATTTATAAAAAACTATTGAATTACAAGCTTATGATTTGAGCACCTTTATTTTTATTCATACCTATTTCAATAAGAAGTGCACTTAAGTAAATGTTGTAGTGGAGAAATAGAGCTGTCAAGATAAAAGGAGTTATCACTATCAGCAAATGGTTGTCCAGGAGCCAGGAGCATCAAATGCAATCCTGCCCTTAGGAAACCTGGCAGAGTTAAATGAAAGTATCTCTATCACAGCCCAAAAAAAGAAGTCCTTCTCAGTACTAGAGAAGGAATGTGAGGCTAAGAGTAGGATGGCAAGACAAGTAGATAGGAGAATAATGTGGGTAGTTGGCACCATAGGAAAAAAAGTAGGAATCTTCCCACTATAGAGTGGTATGACAGCTGTCATCCACCCATGAGGTGGTGGAGGGTAAGAAGCAACTTCCTTGTAATCCCATAGCAACACTTAATGTGTCTTTGCAGTATACTTATGAATCACCATTGATAACTCTACCTGAGCAGGTTCTGGGTCTATTTCTGAAAGAATGGAGTCAGTGCCTGTAGGTAGAATATTTACCTGATATCTCTTTGACTTATGGTGTATCAAAAGTTCTCAGTAGAAAACACATTCAAAGTGGTCAGGAGTTACAGAGTATGCAGAGTTTAGTGGCACTAAATTAGACACCGCCATTTCAACATACTCATGAGCACAAAGGAAATCTGTTCCACTTGCTCTGAATACAACATGATAAGATGCAGAACTGCCTACTTACCTGCAAGACTTTCAAAACTCTCCAAACCCCCTAACTCCTTGCCATTCATACACACAACCACCAAATAATTGAAATAAGTATGGTATTTGGGTCTATAACTTAAACACATTGCCCACCTGCCCATTAGAGCTTATATTGACTGGTTTTATAATGTTTCACATCACTCTTTACCTCACTCATCTAGACTTTCCTCCCTATACTGATCTCTATATTACTTAATTTGACTGAATTCCCTACCCACCAGTATCCCTTTTAAACTGTTGTGGACTTGTCTCCCATTCAATCTATTCTCCTATATCTTCAAACTCTTCACAGAACCACTCTCCACCTTCTCAGCTTAACTGAGACCTGCCAGTCACATGAGGACATGCAACTGTCAAAGGTGGATATTTTTATCTCACAGTCTTGATTCTCAGAGCCAGGGACAGTCTTATTCCTCATTGCTACTTCAAAATCACCTATTCTTTTCTTCAAAATCTGAAGCTCCTTTAAAGCTCATGGCATCAATCAAAATCACATGCTACCCCTCCTAGTTGCTGCCAACTACTGACCTACAGTGGCTCTTTTTCATCCATTAAAGGCCTTGGCTATGGTTCCCTAACATCATTTCCATTTCTGTTTCAGTCATAATGTTTAGTGATGTCAATAACTACATACATACTTCTTCCTCCATACTCAAATTTAGCATTACCAACTGCACCACTTCTGAAATCTTGATTTCAACCTCTAATCCTTCCTTCTGGAATCCCACTCCAACAATTTTTCAATCAACTTGTAATCTCCAATCTATTGACTCCATCACATTACCAAGTCCTATCACTGTTTTCATGCCCTCACTTATTTACTCCTATTAGGAGGTGGGGCCTTTGGGAGGTGATTAGGTCATGAGAACAAAGCCCTCATGAATGAGATTAATCCCCTTATAAATAAGACCCAAAAGAGCTCTCTTGACCCTTTTTGCCACATGAGGATATGAGAAGTCTGTGACTCAGGAGAGGGCCTTCACCCAACCAGGCTGGTACCGACCCCAGCCTCCAGAACTCTGAGAAATAAATTTCTGTTGTTTATAAGTCATCCAGTCTACGGTATTTTGTTCTAGCAATCTGAGTGGACTGACAGAAAAGTGGTACTGTAAATGAGGTTGCCGCTATAACAAATACCTAAAAAAAAAATGAGGAATTGACTTTGGAACTGGGTAATAAGCAAATGCTGAAAAAGTTTGGAGGTGCATGCTAGAGAAAGTCTACATTACCATGGTTAGATTGTTAAAGGGGATTTTCATAAGGTCCCAGGAGAATAAGAGAACCTTAGAGAAAGCCTCCATCTTATCTTGTGTCTCTCTCCTCCTATGCTCCACCCACACTGACTACTTTCTTCTTGCTTTTCAAAAACAGTATTTTATACCTCCTTCCCCTATGTATCTTATGCATCCCATCAGATAAAACTGCATGTTATATTTCCTAAGTATATTATTTTACTCCAGACCTGTTTGCCTTTTACAAATTTATTATCCTTTGTCTCTTCCATGGCCAACTTATAACCATTTATCATGATTTTGCAATATCATTTCTTCTATGACTCAGTCCTCCAAGCATCATCTCTTATGTGTTAACATAACACTTTACATTTTTGTCAGTTTGTAACAACTTTCTTGGTGTATTATAAGAATCCTATCTACACTAATAAAAGAGAAAAATGGTAATTGGCGTACGACCGCTACCCTTCCGATTGGCTAATCAGAGTATCCTTCCGGCCACAGCCAGGGCTGCGAGGGTCAAGCCCCTTGCACAAATTTCGTGCATCGGGCCTCTAGTATAATAATAGAGGAATATGCAAATTATCCGGGATGCCCTCACAGATAACAACTGGCAGGAATGGGTGGGCGTGGCTGCATGCAGCATGAGGCCGGGGGACCTGAGGCTGTGTCATTTATCAAGTTAACCAATTGCTTTACATCGTTAAAGCACGACCGTCCCACCGGGTATCGCCTGCAAGATCGAGTCTAATCTCAACGACTCCCCATCTTCTTTCACATTAAACTTATCTTCACCAAAAAAAAAATAGCATCTTCATTTAATGATGCCCCAGTAAGGCTATTGAAGCTTTCATCTGTCCCTCTCTACATTGAAGATGACAGGGTTCATGGAGGTTGGGCTCCAGTTTTGTTTTCTCAGTACCCAGCTAGGAGGCCTCCCTGGGGCAGCTCTCCCCTCCAAGCCCTGCACAGGATGGGCACTCCTCTCTGGCCTGGGAGCCCTGAAGGGAGGCGGAGCAAAATGCTTTCCCTGCAGGACCCCACTCTCCCTGGGAGTCCAGCACAGAGGGTGCTCTCCCTGGGAACCCGGAAATCCACCTCCTGGGGTGATTGTGCAGCAGCCAGGCCTGGCGAGCTGCAAATGTGTATGCTGGCGGAGGCCACGCAGCTGCCATAGTTGAAGTTGTCCTCGATGGAGGACTGGGAGTAGCGGGGATCGGAGTCAGCCATGTCGGCAATGGAACCCCAGCTCCCTACTGAATGACTAGAGCACAGGGACCTCAATGGTCCTCGGTCACTTCCTGAGCAGCTGTCAGCCCTGACCGGGGATCAAACCCAAAACCTAAGTAGGTGCCCTGACAGAATGGAACCCAAACCTTTGCTGTGGCAGAGGAGCTCTGACCCACAGCAGGGGCCAAGGCATGCCAGAGGGGTTTTGTTGAGGGGCCCTGACAGGCAGCGTGCAGCACAGTGGGTTAGAACCTCCTCCTGATACAGTAAGGTTGTGGGTTAGATCCCTGGTCAGGGCACAGACAAGAAGCAACCAAAGAGAGCATAATATGTGGAACAACACACTGGTGTTTCTCTCGCTCCCTTCCTCTCTCTAAAATAATCAATCAATAAAAATTAAAATAAAAAATAAACCTTCTGGCTTGCAGAGTTGCTAAAACAGAAACTGAAGCCCAGTCCCTTCCCATTCATTCAATAAATACTTCATATGCTCCTTCAATAATCACACTGGGAATGGGTGCTTGTTTGTTTGTCTGTTTTGGTTAATCCTCACCTGAGGACATTTTTGAAATGATTTTTTTTTTTTACAGAAGGGAGGGAGAAATACAGAAACTAATGTGAGAGACATCAATTGGTTGCCTCTTGCTGAATCCCTGACGAGGGCCCCGGATTGAGCCTGCAACCCAGGTACATGCCCTTGATTGGAATCCAACCCGGTACCCTTCAGTCCACCTGCAGAAGCACTAGCTACTGAACTAAACCAGCATTTTTTTTATTTTTAAGTCCTCCTCTAAGGATATGTGTGTTTTTTTCATTGATTCTAGAGAGAGATGAAGGGAGAGGGAAAGAGAAAGAGAAAGATCAGTTGCCCAAGCAATCTGACAGGGATGGAACCCACAACCTGTGTATGTGTCCTCACCTGGAATCAAACCCATGACCCTTTGGTGTGTGGGAGGACACTCTAACTACTGATCCACACTGACCAGGGCCTGGAGGTACATTTAAAATTTTTTTTTCAGATCTGCCCTGGCCAGGTGGCTCAATTGGTTGGAGTCTCAACCCGTACACCAAAGGATTTCCTACTGGATTCTAGGTTAGGGCACATACTTAGGTTTGGGTTAGATCCCAGTGGGTCAGCAGGTACAGAGGCAGCCTACTGGTATTTCTCTGTCACATGGATGTTTCTAAAAATGTTTCTAAAATCAATTTTAAAAACATCCTCAGGTGAGAATCAAAATATATATATAAATTTTCAGATCTAAAATTTTATTTGGTTCTTTTCTAAATTTTATTTTTCATTTACAGTTCACATTCAATATCCTATCCTATATAATAAATCCCTAATATGCAAATTGACCAAATGGTGGAATGACTGGTTGCTATGAACTGACCATTCAGGGGCTGATGCTCAATGTAGGAGCTGCCCCCTGGTGATCAGTGTGCTCCCAGAGGGGGAGCGCCACTCAGCCAGAAGCCAGGCTCACAGCTGGCAAGTGCAGTGGAAGTGGTGGGAGCCTTCGCGGCAGCACTAAGGAGCAGCAAGCCGAGCAGTAAGGAGCAGCAAGCAGGCGGGCAGTAAGGAGCGAGGTGTCCCGGACTGCAAGAGGGCACAGGCCGGGCTGAGGGACCCCCCCCCCACACACACACACACACATCCCTAGTGCATGAATTTCGTGCACGGGGCCTCTAGTTAATTTATATATCTGTCTCTTCTACTATACTGTGAGTCCTTTAATGCTATGAGTTGTGACTTTATATATTTAGTGCCCACCATAGCACTTACTTCATGGTAGGTAAATGTTGGAGCAAGATTAAATATTCCTTAACGTAATTTAATGTACATCTACTCTAAAGCATTCTTTATTTTTTATGCCTAGGCTATCCTTAATGGGGAAATGATTTGTAATTTAGACAGACACTTGCCTGAATTACAAGTTTGATGATGATGATGATGATGATGATGATGATGATGATGATGATCTACAAATAGGAGTAGAGGATCCTTAAGTGTCATCCCAGGATTTTCATATTCTCTACCAAGTGATGGTCATGTTCAGAAATTGAAAATGTAATAAAAACAAATGTGCTCTCAGATCTGAAGAAGAGAATCCTGACTTTAGACTCTTTTTCCACAAGAGGTGAAAGCAAAATCATGATTGTTTACAAATGAAGTCTTTAGATCTTGAGTTTTCCTTTACTTTAGTATAAATTGCTTTTATTTTTGGTGCTCATTAGCATTACCACAGGCAGGTTCACACATGTAAAAATGAGGGGTTTAAACCACCCTCTCCCTTATTTGGGCATATTTATAGAGTATTGGCTTTCAGTTTCTCTTGCTGTTTTGAACGCCTCAGTCACTTACAAAATGTCTGAACATTTATACACTAGTGGCCTGGTGCATGAAATTCATGCATGGTGGTGGTGGTGGGGGGGGGTCCCTCAGCCCGGCCACCTTCTCCAATCGGGGACCCACAGTCAGACATCCCTCTCACAATCCGGGACTGCTGGCTCCTAACTGCTCACCTGCCTGCCTGCTTTATCACCCCTAACCACTCTGCATGCCGGCCTGCTTGCCCCCAACTGCCCCCCCCACTGGCCTTCTCGCCCCCACTGCTCCCCCTTGCTAGCCTGCTCGCCCCCAACTACGCCCCCCCCCCGCTGGGCTGATCACCCCCAACTGCTCCCCAAGTCTAATTAGCATATTACCCTTTTATTAGTATAGACAGGATATGACATACTGCCATAACTGTAACATATCTACCAGTATTACTCTATGAGAATACATACTTCATGCAATAGGAAGGCATCTAATACATTACATTGTATATGTTGTAAGTAGTAGGAAATATTGTATTCGTAGCAATAGTATACACCCTGTAACTTCCCTTCCTGATTCGGGAATGGTTCCCCAGTTCTTTGAATCTTTCCTGGCCCCTGATGTATTTGGAAAGAAAATAGCTCAGAGTTTGGAGAAATTAAATTACAATCAACTGCCTCCTGTTCTTCCAGCCAGATAACAGGAAAAACATCCCAGGCCGGCACCTCCTATGGCTGAGTTCTAGAGTGAGGGCCTGTGGCCCATCGCTGGGCGGGTGACAGCGAGCACCTCGGGTCCATCCTGCAGTCAGCCCAGCGACCAAGGCGCTCTGCTCCCAGCCCCTCTTGAGCCCCGGTGCCTCCTAACAGGTTCCCAAGGCTGTGCCCCAGATCCCAATGCCCTCTCCTTGCTGGGGACCGGGGTGCAGCAGCACGGGGCGCAGGTGTCTCATTTTCACTAAAATGTTCAACCTGCGCCTGCTCCACCAGTGTCTGCAGGCGGCCCAGGGGCAGACAGTGATCCTGGGGGCAGACAGTGATCCTGGAAGTGCTCGCTACCCCAGCCAGAGCTCAACCACGATGATCCGGGGTGAGACAGCCCTGCCAGGCCCCATGGCTGCAACTTGGACCCGATTTCTTAACCAGGGACCTGGCGCTGGGCAGGCAGCAGCGGCGCTTCCTCCCCAGCCCATGCTGGAGCGGGTCCCTGCAGTTTCAGAACCGAACTCCAAGGGCCTCCCCGGGCGGCAGCAGCCCTGATCCCACAAGCTCTCCCTCGATCCCACCAAGGCTTGCTTCTCACATTTGCTTCTCACACTTGCTTCTCACACTTGCTGAAAACCTTCTCAGTCCACTTGCAATAGTAATCTCTGGCAGGGCTGAGGGGACTGGGCACCGCCATCTTGTGGCTATGGGTGCTGCCATCTTTGTGGTGATGTGACAGTCAATTTGCATATTCCATCTTTATTAGATAGGATAGTAAGTTACATATGAGGAGAGGCTGGCTGCTGGAAATCCAAGAAGATTTTTTTCAGACATAGCATGATGTTGTGAAATATTTATAGCTTCACTGTAGCCCTGAACTGATTTTTGTTTTCTCCAGGAGATTTCTGAATTTTTTGTCATAGTCATAAATTACCTCCAAACAACTACCTTATTAGTCCTCCAAAAATATCTACTTACTCAAATATCATTCTATAGATCAGTGGTTCTCAACCTTCCTAATGCCGCAACCCTTTAATACAGTTCCTCATGTTGTGGTGACCCCCAATTTCATTGTTACAAATTGAACATAATTAAATAATAGTGATTAATCACAAAAAAATATGTAATTATATATGTGTTTTCTGATGGTCTTAGGTGACCTGTGTGAAAGGGTTGTTCGACCCCCAAAGGGGTCGCGACCCACAGGTTGAGAACCTCTGCTATAGATGAATGGATAAACTATGATGCATCCAAACAATGGAATAATATTCAGTAATAAAAAGGAATGAATTACTGATACACACAACTTGAATGGCTCTCAAAGGCATTTTGCAGAGTAGAAAAGCTAGTCTCAACAAGTTACATACTTTATCATGCCACTGTTTTAGAGGATATGAATCCATATATTATCTAATAAAGCAGGAATATGCAAATTGACCATCACACCATCACAAAGATGGCGGTGCCCACAGCAGAGGCAGGGTATCTGTAACACAAGATGGCTGTGCCCACAGCAGAGGCGGGGTTTCCATAACACAAGATGGCTGCATCCACAGCAGAGGCTGAGTTCCCATAACGAGCCTTAACAAGCAATCAACAGGGACCTGAGGCTACTTGGCACTGAGCTGGGGCAGGGGACTTGAGGCTGCGCCCCCCACCTGGTGGGGCTTGACAGGGGACCTCAGGCCACACCCTCCACCCTGGCACCAGGCCGGGAGACCTCAGGCCGCGCCCCCCACCTGGCAGGGCTTGACAGGGGATCTGAGGCTGTGCCTCCCACACGGTGGGGCTTGATGGGGGATCTCAAGGTGCGCCCCTGCCCTGGTGCTGGGCCGAGGGACCTTAGGCTGCTCACCCAGCCCCGAGCCGTGGGACCTCAGACTGGGCCCCCCACTCAGCAGGGCTTGAAGGGGAACCTGAGGCTGCGACACCCTCCCGGCACTGGGTTGGGGAACCTGAGGCTGTGCTCCCCACCTGGCGGGACTTCACGGGGATCTCAAGGTGAGCCCCCTGCCCAGTAGGGCATGACGGGGGACCTCAAGGTGCCCCCCCATGGTACCAGGCTGGGGGACCTCAAGCCGAGCCGCCCACCCTAGCACCAGGCCGAGGGACCTCAGGCAATGCCCCCTGCCTCAGTGCCGGGGTCTGGGGTCCTGAGAGTGTGCTGGGGGAACCTGAGGCTGAGCCCCAGCCCCAACTGGCGCGCTTACAGGGAACTGAGGCTGCGCCTCCCACCTGGTGGGGCTTAATGGGGAACCTGAGGCTGTTTCCCCTACACAGTGCTGAGCCAGGGGACCTGAGGCTGTGCCCCCCACCTGGCGGGGCTTGACAAGGGTGGAGCCAGCTGGATCTGGATCTCACCCAATGGGGTTGGGGCCGGCTGGGTCTGGGTCTTGTGCAATTTTGAGGTGCCACAGGTGGGTGGGGACTTGACTCTGGGTCCCGCGGTGTGCCCCAGACTCTGGCAGGAGGAAGATTTTCATATACATTTTACTAATTTTCTTTCATCTCTGACACTTCTATTATAAAGGGCAATAGCAATATTGAAATATTTCCTCTAATTAATCCCCTTTTAACGTGCATGAAATTCGTGCACTAGGCCACTAGTATTAAAAATATAAAAATAAAAGTATTACAAGATAACCTCATTGAAAAGAAATAAATAATATGTATATATTTTACAATTGAATATATAAACACCTTTGAATCAAAATAATTTGGTAAAACTCAGGAATTGATGAGCTTCATGAAGAATGCCATAGGCCAAAATGTAAAGAAAGAGAAATGCTCACAGGAGGAAAGAGGATGTATGGTTCTTTTAAAATGAAAACGAAAAAAATAAACAGCAAATAACACAGTGGTGAAAACATTTCTGAGGCACAAACATAATATATTAATGTGAGAGAAAACATCAATAACTTTGTTAGGACAACGTGTGAATGAAATTGTAAAAATGAAGAATAATAAATGCAGAAAATAAGCATATGAAATATAGATAACAATCAAGCAAATAACCTCCACTGTAGAGAAATATTAACAAAATGATGAATCACAGTTCTTTTTATATTGAATTTACTTTCTGGAAAGTAATCATGTGTTAACTTAAGTAACTATGTGCTGAGTAGTACTCTATGAAGGAAAATGGTGATTGTTCTTTTGTAAATCTTATGAAAATCAAGGAGTGTTTAAATAAAAATACATTTTCAGGCACAACTTGTATTAATAGCAATTATGACTAAAGAATATATATTTTAAATAACATTATTTGTTTCTTATAAGCACTGACAGGATACATATAAATGATACTCAATAATTACATGATTATTATAATCCTACCAATGATGTAATAAAATTTAATCTGATCATGTCATGGAGAATATGGTTTACATATAAACAAATTTTGCTTTATTAAATATAAGTTAATACCTTTTCTGGAGATAAGGCTTATAAAACAGGATATACTGTAACCTGTGTATCATTGTCCTTGGAAGTGTGAGGGAATTTGGATGACAACACATCACCCACAAATTGGATTTCAAATTTTTTTATAGTTACACAAGAGGTAAGTATGCCAGAGGTTGGAGAATCCAGCAAGAGAATGATCAATTTTGAAAAAAGCCATGTAAAGACTGTGTGGAGAGAACCAAGATGGCGGCATAGGCAAATGCCTGTACTCACTGCCTCTCACTACCACATCAAAATTACAACTAAAATACAAAACAACCATCATCCAGAATGGCTGGAAAACTGGCTGAATGGAAGTTCTACAACTAGAGAAGTAAAGAAGAAATCACACTGAGACTGGTAAAAGGTGCGGAGGCATGGAGCAGACTGGTCCAGCACCCACATGAGCCATTTTTTAATCACGAGAGAGGTTGCCTCTGCAGAGGCCACCTGGAGGAGCAAGGGGTCCCAGCCCCACACCAGATACCCAGCCCAGGGTCCCAGGGCTGGGAAAAGAAGTCCATATGGGCAGTAAGAACCACCTACTAAAGGGATCGATACAAGAGGATATAACACTGATAAATACATATGCACCCAATGCAGGAGCACCCAAATACATTTTAAAAAAAACTCCTGGAAGATATCAAGGGAGAGATTGATAACAATACAATCATAGAAGGAGACTTTAATACCCCATTGACATCACTGGATAAATCCCCTACACAAAAAATCAGCAAAGAAACAGCAATCCTAAATGACTCCTTAGATCAGATGGACTTAATTGACATATTCAGAACATTTCACCCCAAAGCCATGGAATATATGTTCTTCTCAAGTGCACATAAGACATTTTCAAAAATAGACCACATATTGGGTCACAAGCAAAGTCTCCCTAAATTCAAGAAGAATGAAATGATATCAAGTATCTTTTCAGACCACAATGGCATAATGTTAAAAATAAACTATAATAAAAACAATCCAAAAAAATCCAAAAAATTCAAACACTTGGAAGATTAATAGCATGCTATTAAACAATGATTGGGTTACCAAAAACATCAAAGAAGAAATTAAACACATCCTGGAAACTAATGGCAATAAAAACACAACAATCCAAAATTTATCGGACACTATGAAAGCAGTCCTGAAAGGAAAGTTTATAGCTCTACAGGCCTACCTCAGAAAAACAGAAAAAAATGGTAGTAAATCATCTAACTCTACAACTCAAAGAATTAGAAAGAGAGCAACAAGAAAATCCCAGAGTGAGCAGAAGAAAGGACATAATAAAGATCAGAGCAGAAATAAATGACATAGAGACCAAAAAAAAAAAAAACAATACAAAAGATCAATGAAACCAAGAGCTGGTTCTTTGAAAGGATAAACAAGATTGATGAACCTCTAGCCAGGCTCACTAAAAAGCATAGAGAGAGGACCCAAATAAACAAAATCAGAAATGAAAGAGACGAAATAACAACAGACCCCACAGAAATACAAAGGATTGTTTAAAAATACTATGAACAACTCTATTCCAATAAACTAGACGACCAGGAGGAAATGGACATGTTCCTAGAAAACTACAACTTTCCAAAACTCAACTAGAAAGATTCTAAAAATCTCAATAGTCCAATAACTATGGAAGAAATTGAAGCAGTCATCAAAAAGCTTCCAGCAAACAAAAGCCCGGGGCCAGATGTCTTCACAAGGGAGTTTTACCAAACATTCAAGGAAGAACTAAAACCCATCCTCTGCAGACTATTCCAAAAAATTCAAGGGGAGGACACCAAGCTCATTCTATGAAGCCAGCATCACCCTAATCCCAAACCAGATAAAGAAACACAATGAAAGAGATTTACAGGCCAATATCCCTCTGAACGTAGATGCCAAAATCCTCAACAAAATTCTAGCAAATTGGATCTAGCAGTACATCAGAAAGATCATACACCATGACCAAGTAGGCTTTATCCCAGGGATGCAAGGATGGTACAACATCCGCAAATCAATAAATGTGATACATCACATAAACAAATTGAGATAAAAATCACATGTCATATCAATTGATGCAAAAAAACATTTGACAAAATCCAACACCCTTTCTTGATAAAAACTCTCAATAAGGTGGGAATAGAAGAATCATACCTCAACATAATAAAAGCCATACATGACAAACCCACAGCCAACATCATACTCAATGGGCAAAAACTAAAACCATTTCCCCTAAGAACAGGAACAAAACAGAGATGCCCACTCTCACCACTCCTGTTCGACATAGTACTAGAAGTATTAGCCATTGCAATCAGACAAGAAGAAGAAATAAAAGGTATCCAAATTGGAAAAGAGGTAAAACTGTCCTTATTCGCAGATGACATGATACTATACATAGAAAATCCTAAAGATCCATCAAAAAATTATTAGATTTAATAAATGAATTCAGCAATGTAGCAGGATACAACATTAATGCCAAGAAATCTATGGCATTTCTATACACCAACAGTGAACTTACAGAAAGAGAGACTTAAAAAGCAATCCCATTTAAAATCGCACCAAAAAAATCAAGATACCTAGGAATAAACTTATCTAAGGAGGTAAAAGACCTATATGTGGAAAACTACAGGACGCTGAATAAACAGATAGAGGAAGACATAAATAGATCGAAGATCACACCATGTTCATTGATTGGTAGAATCAACTTCATTAAAATATCCATACTACCCAAAGCAATCTATAGATTCAATGCACTCCCCATCAAAATAACAATAGCATATTTCACAGACCTAGAACGAACTTTCCAAAAATTCATCTGGAATAAAAAAAGACCCCGAATAGCTGCAGCGATCAGAAAGAACAAAGTAGGTGGGATCTCAATACCAGATATCAAGCTGTATTACAAAGCCACTGTTCTCAGAACTGCCTGGTAATGGCACAAGAACAGACATATAGATCAATGGAATAGAATAGAGAACCCAGAAACTGACCCAAACCACTATGCTCAATTAATATTCGACAAAGGAGGCATGAACATACAATGGAGTCAAGAAAGCCTCTTCAATAAATGGTGTTGGGAAAATTGGACAGATACATGCAAAAAATGAAACTAGACCAACAACTTACACCATACACAAAAATAAACTCAAAATGGATAAAGGACTGAAACATAAGACGGGAAACCATAAAAATACTAGAGGAATCCACATGCAGCAAAATCTCAGACATATGCCGAAGCAATTTCTTCCTGGATACCGTTGCTAGTCCAATGGAAACAAAAGAGAAAATAAACAAATGGGACTACATCAAAATAAACAGCTTTTGCACAGCAAAAGGAACCATCAACAAAACAAGAAAGCCCACTGCATGGGAGGACATATTTGCCAATGTTATCATCAATAACGGTTTAATCTCCAACATTTACAGGGAACTCATACTACTTAACAAAAGGAAGATAAACAACCCAATCAAAAAATGGGGAACAGACATAAATAGATACTTTTTGAAAGAAGATAGAAGAATGGCCAAGAGACATATGAAAACATGCCCAAAGTCACTTATTATCCAAGAGAAGCAAATCAAAATGACAATGCAGTACCATCTCACACCTGTCAGAATGGCTACAATCAACAAACAACAAGTGCTGGCAAGGATGCTGAGAAAAAGGAACCTTCATGCACTGCTGGTGGGAATGCAGCCACTGGTGCAGCCACTATGGAGAACAGTATGGAGTCTCCTCAAAAAACTAAAAATGGAACTCCCATTTGACCCAGTGATCCCACTTCTAGGAATATACCCCAAGAATCTAGAAACACCAGTCAGAAAGGATATATGCACCCCTATGTTCATAGCAGCACAATTCAGCATAGCTAAGATTTGGAAACAGCCTAAGTGCCCATCAGCAGATGAGTGGATTAAAAAAAATGTGGTACATCTACACAATGGAATACTATTCTTTGTTTTTAAAAAAGCAGGAATTCTTACCATTTGCAACAGCATGGATGGAACTGGAAAGCATTATGCTAAGTGAAATAAACCAGTCAGAGAAAGATAAATATCACATGAACTCACTCATTTGTGGAATACAATGAACAACATAAACTGTAGAACAAAAATAGATCCAGAGACAGAAAATTATCGATCAAACCGTTTAACCTAAGAGGGAAGGTAGGGGAGGATGGGGTAACGAAGAGAGATCAACCAAAGAACTTGAATGCATGCATATAAGTCTAACCAGTGGACACAGACAACAGGGGGTGAGGGCATGAGTGGGGGAGTTGGGGGGGTAATAGGGGGATAAGGACACACACGTAATACCTTAATCAATAAAGAAATTTTAAAAAAGAATAATATACAGGGATTCAACAGTAGATTAGAGGATCCTGAGAATGAAATCAATGATTTGAAATATGAGGAAGCAAAAAACACCCAATCAGAAGAGCAAAAAGAAAAGAGAATTCAAAAATATGAAGATAGTGTAAGGAGCCTCTGGGACAACTTCAAGCGTACCAACATTTGCATTATGGGGGTGCCAGAACAAGAGAGAGAGCAAGATATTGAAAACCTATTTGAAGAAATAATGACAGAAAACTTCCCCTACCTGGTGAAAGAAATAAACTTATAAGTCCACGAAGCACAGAGAACCCCCCAAAAGAGGAAGGCAAAGAGGACCACACCAAAACACATCATAATTAAAATGCCATGGACAAAAGACAAAGTGGCAACAAATATATATATCTATCAGCAATTGAATCTAAAAATCAAACAAATAAAAAATATGATGAACAGAATAAACTGGTGAATGGAATAGAATCAGTGGCATGGAAATGGAACAGACTGATGATTCTCAGAGGGAAGGGAGGTGTGGGGGGCAGTAAGAGATTAGACAAAATCTTCTATGCATGTATGCATTACCTATAGACACATACAATAGAGTGGCGAGGGCCTGGGTCAGGGTGGGAACTGGGTGGAGGGGAGCTATGGGGGGAGGGGGGGCAAATAGGGACATCTGTAATAATCTCAACAATAAAGATAAAAAAGAATGTGTGCTTATTTTTGATAGTCTAAATCACATTTTAAAATATTTATATTTCATAATTATGTAGATAATTTTATGTGTTCATAAGTGTTGAAAATATTGTAACCATCCTATATAATAAAAGCCTAATATGCTAAGTGTTCATTCGTCTGGTCGTCCCTTCAACCAATCAAAGCATAATATGCTAATGATATGCTAAGGCCGCTCAACCACTCACTATGAGGTGCACTGACCACCAGGGGGCAGACGCTCCGACTGGTAGGTTAGCTTGCTATTGGGGTCCAGCTGATCAGGACTGAGAGAGATGGGCCGGACATGCCCTGGAGCCCTCCCATGGTCCCTCCCCAGCTGGCCAACCTCCCTGGCCTCAATCGTGCATCAGTGGGGTCCCTTGGCCTGGCCTGCACCCTCTCGCAATCCAGGACCCCTTGGAGGATGTTGGAGAGCCAGTTTCAACCTGATCCTGCGGGCCAGGCCGAGGGACCTCACTGGTGCACGAATTCGTGCACCAGGCCTCTAGTGTTTAAATATGTGACCTTATTTGAAAATAGAGTATCTGCAGATGTAATTAATTGAGTCATGATGAGGTCATACTGACTGGTCTCCTTCTAAGAGAAGAAGACAGAGACACAAAGGGAAAACACCATGTGAAGATGGAGGCAGGAATTGCAGTGATACATCTACAAGCCAAGTACCGGTCATCAGCAAGAAAGAGAGACATGGAATGGATTCACTCTCAGAGCCCTCAGAAGGAATCCATCCTGCTGACACTTTGATTTTAAACTTTTATCCTTCAGAACTGTAAGACAATACATTTCTGTTGTCTTAAGCCACCCAGTTTACAGTACTTTGTTATGGCAACCCTAAGAAACTAGTACAACCCAAAGGACCATGATATTTCCAAGTAACATAACTGTATCCCAGAACAAAGCTCAATAATATTTATAGAAATATAAAAATACCCAGCACTCAATAAGGTAAAACTCACATTGTCTATTATCCTAATGAAATTCAGTGCATGCAAAGAAGCACAGGAGTAAGATCCAAATGAGGAGAAAAGACAATTGATCCAAACCAGCCTAGAAATGACACAATTGATAGAGTTAGTAGGTAAAGGACATTAAAAAGTTATTATAGCTAATCCCATATTTTCAATAAATAAGAAGAAAATTTAAACAAGTTAAATATAAATATGGAAGATATAAAAATATCTCAAATGAACACTGAGAGCTGAAAATTAAAATGACTGAGTTGAAAGAATACACTGGTTTGGATTAAGGTAGACAAAATGATTAGTGAAATTGAATATATAGTAATAGATACTTTTTGATAATGAATCCAACAGAAACAAAGAAACTAATGAATAAAGCACTATTAAGCTCTGAGGCAAGATCCCAGAAGAGAAAACTAGGGGGATAGAAAAAAATACTTGGAGTAAATTAAAAATTATCAAATTTGATAAAATCCATAATTTCATAGATCTAAGAAGCTAAAGAAATATCCAAAACGGGAAAACTATGAGGGGGAAATCCTTTCATAATATATACATATATCAAGTCATCATGTTAAACCCAATAAACATCTTACAATTTTACTTGTAAATTATAACTCAATAAAGCTGAAAAAAGAAGAAGAAAATTATGCCACGGTACATAATAATCAAATTGCTTAAAACTAGTGCTAAAGAAAAATTCATAAAAATAGACAGAGTAGAAAAGGTAAATACTTTTTAACTACAAAGATAAGGATAATAGTTTTTTGTGAAAATAAAGATAATCCAAACACAAAATATCAAATATTATATGATTCCATTTATATGAAGTATCCAGAATAAGAAAATCCATGAAGACAGAAAGCATATTAGTGGTTGCCATGAGCTGGGGGAAAGAAGAATGGAAAGTGATTGCTAAATGGCTTTGGGGTTTCTGTTTGGAATCATAAAGAAGTTGTGAAACTAGACACTGGTGATGATTTCACATTAAATGCCACTGCATTGCAAACTTTGAAATTGTTAAAATGGTCAATTTTATGTTTTGTGGATTTTACAAGAACAACAACAAAAAGCCAGAACAAGTGGAACAATGTATTTAAAGCACTAAAAAATAAATAAATAAATAAATAACTGTGTACCTAGATTTCTATACCTAGTTAAAATATATTTCAAAAACAAAGGTAAACTAAAGACATTTTTAGAATTAGAAAACCTGAAATAATTCATCACTAACAGATATGCACTATGACTAATGTTAATGGAAGTCCTCCAAGCAGAAAAAAAATGGTACCAGATAGAAATGTGGATCTACAAAAGGAAAAAAGCGTATCTATATAGAAATTGCAACTACATGATATAATACAATTGCAATTACCTGAGTAAATATAAAATATGTTTCCCTATTGTATAAATGTACTTAACAGATAATTGAGAGTTTAAAGGAAAATGAATAACAATGTATAGAGTGGTTTGTCACATATGTAAAACTAAAATGTCTAACAACTACAGAATAAAGGCTAAAACAAGAAAATTAGATGTCAAATAGTCAGACATTCAAAAACTAAAAGTATAAAGTTTGGCTCCTGCTTCCTGAGGCTGCACCTCAGACCACAGGTGCTACCAGCCATGGAGTAATGTCAGGACAATATGAAAGATGAAGTTGAAGCAGTATGTCTTTGGTCTGTTAATAATCACCTGACCACACAAGTTGATAAGAACTAATCTGTAAAAACCATATGATATTAACAGAAAAAAATAGATTAAAATTTGAATAGTAATTATCACAGTGAATTACCCACACTAACTAAAGGTAGTCTTTCATTAATTAGATAAGAAGATAGATAGATAGATAGATAGATAGAAAATAGACATGTATATGATAATATATGCACATACATTTTCCATATGTACTCGGTAGATATGTACAACATAATTTTCACTATGAATGGAGCATATAAAAAATGAAATCACTGCATTGTATAACACAATATTAGATTACATCAAAAGAGGCAGGATGTCCCAAAATCAAACAGTTTAGCCACATCTGCATAGAAAGCAATTTTTTTACACTAAAACATTGCCAATGCCTAAGTCTGGCTGAGGAAGAGACCCTATGGGAAGTTGGAATTCTTCTCTGTCATGGGTGCTAGGACTCCCCACCTACCCAGAATCTAACCTGGAGCGCAAAACCATTCTCTGTAAGAGTTACAGGTGAGCAAAGAGGCAGACCTGCAGTGAAGATTGATTTCCCATGTAGTATTTAATTTAGAAGCCAGGATACAAGACGAGGAGACACAAAAGGAACACTAAAGGATCCACTCATCCCAGAAGAAAGTACCACACAGAATCCTGCATAATTTCTGATGTCAGTCCTAGCAAAATTCAGGCAGGGGTTTCAGGTTTAGCACTGCCCCTTGTGTCCAGTTTCAGAGGTGCAGGAAGGTGGAGGACTTCATAGTAGAGTATTATACATAGTTTAGCAGAGTAAGGAATCTATACAAGCCATGTAAAGGTGAGGAACTGAAGAGAATTTGAAAACATGAAGAAATAGGCCTCAGTCCTGCCTTTATCAAATTAAGTCACATTCCAACTGGCAGGGGGTAAGAATTTCAACATAAATGTTGAGGTACATAATTCAGCCCAAAAGAGGAATAAACATTAGATTAACTGAAAGGGATCAAATAAAAAAACAGTAGAAAGAAAAGCAATATAAATTCAGGGGGTACATTGTAGAAAACTAATAAGATTAGAAGGGAATTTCCATTTCTTAAATCTATAGCAAATAAAAATTTCCATGAAAGTCAGGGGAAAGAAACATATGACCATCTGTATTCTTCAAAACTACACTGAAAAACAAAGCCAGAGCTGTGGATATCAAAATAAATAAGAGGTATGAATACTGAAAAGAAAATGATACTAAATGGTGATAATATGATCATCTATGTAGAAAATACTAAGAAATAAACATGTGGAATATTCAAATGAATAAAACACCTAAGAAAGAGAGTGTAAGTTCACGCTAGAAAAAACAACAGCCTTGAAACCAAAAAAAACAGTAACTAATTAGTACATGTATTTTAAAATATCCCATTCACAACAACAACAAAATCCAAAAATTTTCTTAAAAGAATCATCACATAAATGTATGAGATCATTATAGAGGCAATATTTACTGATAGATACAGGTAAAATAAGTCCCAAATAACCAGGTATTTCATATTTATTGATGGAATCCACATCATCTGTAAAGATGTCAATTCTGATTTCCACACTCAGTGTCTTACCTGTAGCTTCCAAGATGAGAATTGGGCTTGGGCTGCTACCTTCTGCTCCCAAAACCAAGCCTGGGAAACCACAGAAGAAAGAATGAGAAACATAATAAAATCAAAACAGAGACTGAGGATTGTGTTGAACTGGTACTTGCCTGTGGAGTGAGGGCGCTCTGGACCTATGAGAAGTTGGGCAGAGTTTGTAACTTTAATAGAAGGCAGAGGACAGTATAGGGAGGGGCAAAGATTTTAAACTTGTGCTTCTGCATCCCTGCAGAAATCCAAAGCTTCCCCTAAGACCACAAAAGCCAGCAGCCCTGGGTAAAGTCAGGACAGTGGGAAAGATGGGGCTGATTGAGGCAGTATGACTCAGCACTGCTAATATTCACCTAAAACCACTCTAATGAGAAAGGGTTGTTTTTCTTTAAAAATACTTTATTGTAGCAAAATTAATGAATGGCCTAAATTTGAATAGTATCACCTGTAGGGAGAGTAGGCTTTTTTCACGCAACACACACACACACACACACACACACAAACACACACATTTTCCATATACACTTGGTAGAAGGGTAAAGTGTACAAAATATTTCCAAGTACAAATGAGGGCTATAACAAAGAAAATCACTGTACTGGACAATGGAATGTCAGATTAGCTGAAAGGAGGCAGGACATGCCAAAATCAAGCTGTTCATGCCAAACCGGTTTGGCTCAGTGGATAGAGCGTCGGCCTGCGGACTGAAAGGTCCCAGGTTTGATTCCGGTCAAGGGCATGTACCTTGGTTGCGGGCACATCCTCAGTGGGAGGTGTGCAGGAGGCAGCTGGTCGATGTTTCTCTCTCATCGATGTTTCTAACTCTCTATCCCTCTCCCTTCCTCTCTGTAAAAAAAAATCAATAAAATATATTTTAAAAAAAAAAATCAAGCTGTTCAGCCTCTTCCATGTACAAAACAATTTTTTTTTTAGAATAAAATGTTTCCAAAGTCTGAGTCTGGCTGGTACAGAGACCCTATGGGAAGTTGGGCTTCTTCTCTGTCATGGGTGCTACTACTCACCCTCCAGCATCTACCTAGAATCCAAACCATTCTCTTAAGAGCTGCACTTGAGCAAACAGTCAGAGCGGGTGGTGTGGGGGGATCATTTCCCACCTAGTCTTTCATTGAGAAGCCAGGATCCAAGAGGAGGAGCCTCCCAAGGAGAGGACTGAGCAGTCCACCCCTTCCAGAAGAGGGTACCCCACTGAATCCTACATCGCTGCTGACGTTACTCCTGGGAGACTGCAGGCAGGGGTCTCAGGCTGAGCAGTGCCCCATGTTTCATATGAGGGAAACTCAGGGAGTGGAGGCCTTGGTCTGAGCCGGGCAGACAGGTCAGCAGAGGGAAGAGGCCAAACCTTGCCAGGTATCACAGTGAGGACCTGAAGGAAAATAGGAGTTCCTGACGAAATAGGCCCCTTTCCTGCCATGTTTCTGCAATTATCCCTGGGAGGACACAGGCCAGGGTCACTGGATTCAGTCAGGAGAAGAGAGGGTCTGGTCTCTGCCAGACAGCAAGTTGCAGACCCTGAGGGAGGACCGAATTGACCCCTACCCTACATACAGGAGGTAGCACAGAATCCAGCCCTCTACCTACTTTCAGCCCTGGGAGGCCCCAGTGTGGGGGTGGGATGTGGCAGGCCCTGACTTCACACTAGGGAATCAGGGGGAGCTGAAGACCTTGCTCTGAGCTGCCCCTTTCCATGTCAGGTGGGGGGATGGTGGGACTCGGGCCCTGCCAGCCCTCCAGAGGAGGATCGTGAGACAGGATTTCTGAGTCTTCTACCCCAGAAAGAGGGGGACACACAGAAGGCCCTCCCCCAACACTGTCAGCATGGGAGGTGCCAAGCAGGGCAGTCAGGCAGAAGTGATCTCTCCCCCACGTCCTCCCTCCAGAGGGGCAGTCTCATGGAAAAGGGGCCTTGGACTGAGGGGTGCATCATGAGGTCCGCCGAAGGGAGGACATGCAAGCCCTGACGGGAGTAAATAGAAATGCCTTGGATCTGTCTGAAAGTAAGCCGACATTCTCCTATACTGTAGGGTAGAACCGTGTGGGGGTACCCCGTCCATGGAATGGTGGGAAGAAGGTCTCGAACTGAAAACATGATTCCAATGAGACTCCTCTTTTCAACGTCCTTTGTTTTTTAAATAATAAGGATAGGGAGGAAGAGAGCAGGCAGACCCCCCAGTGCCCCTCGTAGGTTCGATATCCCTATTTACCCCCACAAAAGAGGCTCTC
>NW_005871405.1:1067642-1131010 GCF_000147115.1 Myotis lucifugus | reverse complement strand
GCTAATAAGAACATGTTACTTTGTCCAGTGTGAATAGAATATATAAAAAGTTAAAAAAAAGAAATAAAAAATACCCCCACCCCCCCACACACACAAAAAAAAACAAACAAACATTTTTTGAATTTTAATGTCTTCAAATCTAATCTTGATCATGATTGATCATGGATTTAATAATTTAGTAAATTCTTAAGCTTTGCGTTGACTCATATTTATCCATTTAAACTTTGGGTAATCTGATTTTCTCCTTTTTTCCCTATAATATTTGCAGCTCAAGACTCTAGACAAGTCATGGTAGAATACCTTTATACCCTGTGGTTCTGCCTATGCCATTTGAAGTCTCTTCAACAAAGAAGGACCTTTTAAGCCATAAGATAAAGAAATAATCACAAAATTACTAGAATTCTCAACCATCATCTCCTTTCTTATAACACAATTTAAGTTTTAGAGAAAAATGTAGCTTTTTGTACAAACAATAATAGTAAGTATCGTATAATAATCTGGCTTCATCTACTACTTTTTAAAAAATAATTGAAAGAACTTTCATGACTATTACACCATCCCCAAAATATGGAGGTATAGGTTTTTATGGTCACCAATTTTTCACTTGTAACATTCCTATAGAATTCTTATTTCTAAACTAGGTAATTGTCTTTATAATCATAACCAAAAGTGATATAGTATTTTGCTTTTATCTTTTCTTTCTTTGATATATGTTGTTTCGCCAATATCATCTGCCTTTTATAATTCTCAGATCCATAGAACTGTCACCATATTATTAACATTCTTACACAGGAAACAATCTTTTTTTGGAGGATTAGCTTTCAGCTCTCTCATTTTTCCCAATCAATTTTGAGCTATATTATCCAGAAAAAGTCACCAAATGATACAAAATAACTTGTTTGTGATAGGTTGATTATATTAAAATTAATAATAAAATATTTTCTATGGACTTCTTAAATTTGAAAACATAATTTATATTTGTTTTTTTATACCTCAAAGGAAATACAAAATCAACTGTCCCTTTGTCTTGGTCCAGTCCCTTGGACAGCTTCTCCTCACCCTTAAATGTAGTAAACATATATGTGATATCTGGAAAAGAGTGATTTTCTATCCACCTTCCTTCCGCCACAGGGTCCAGCTAAGGTGCGTAGACTTCACTTCCTAAGTACATTCTGGGGATGTTGTCACCTAAGTCAGAAAAAGGAAGTTCTCTTCTGAGTGTGGAAACTTATAACTTTTCTAAATCTCATTAGAATGTATTCTGTTTGAGAACAGGTGAAGAAGTAGTGAAAAAATGACAAAATAAGCTCCAAAAGGAGGCAGGAAAGCAAGCAATCCGGTGTCATTAATGTAGGAGCTGTCAGGAATGTGGCTTGTAATAACAACAGATAGAGCTTTGTTCAAAGCCTGAACTCAAAGCTTCAACAGTAAGCAGGGGAATGACATTCACATTGAGATGAAAATTGCAGCCAAGGACACTTTTACTTATGTAAGAAGAGTGTATTCTGGTGTTTAGAAACAAATTGAAATCCTGCATTTTCTCTTAGAAAGACTCACTGTGTAGAAAGTAAAACTTAAGCTTGTCCCTGACACATCAGGAAAATGCAAAGGCTACTTCACTGGCTAAATGTTAGTTTTAATACAGTGCAAAGGTAATGCTGTTTTATAGGGAATCTAAATTAGTAAGATTATTTCTAAGTTCTCTTGGAAAGACCTTTGTTTGTGAGGCAATGGAAAGTCTATAAAACAGTAAAGCCTTCCACACAGAAATATGCAGACACTTCTCCCTTATCCCTGAACATTAGGTAAATAGTTTCACAACTGTGTACTCTAGGGACAAGTGATGCCTTTTATAGAAATAAAAGACTGAAAGAGAATGTAAATTGCCAATAAATTTTAATTCTTCTCTCCTGGCACAAACAGGTTATGGGTTTGTTTTTTCCATACAAGTTTCTAGAGAATATTTTTTTAATCCTTGTGCTATTGTATTAAAAGAATCACAACCTTTAATAGAAGAATGTTTTGAAGACCAACCCTAACCCTAACTCCTTCTATTTGGAAACCCAAAACAATGGAGTTACAATACCCTGTACATTTGTATTTTCCCCTACCATAAATCTCTGGAGAATTCTATCATAGCTCTAATCACATTGGACAAAATTTACCTCTCTCTCTCTCTCTCTCTCTCTCTCTCTCTCTCTCTCTCTCTCCACCCCTGTATTGGGCACTCTGATGGCAAATATCATGTCTTCCTAGTGCCTACTTAGCTCAGTATCTGGAACAGAGCAGGCATTAAACAAAGGTTGAATTGTTATGTTATCTTTGTTCGGTTATGCTATGTACACTATATTTAAGTTAAATATTTTCAAGCACTTCAGGTTTTAAGAGGATTTATTTCTCAAACTTTTTCTGGAATTCAGCGACATGTAGTATCAATAATACTCCAATAGCCGAAACCGGTTTGGCTCAGTGGATAGAGCGTCGGCCTGCGGACTCAAGGGTCCCAGGTTCCATTCTGGTCAGGGGCATGTACCTGGGTTGCGGGCACATCCCCAGTAGATGTGCAGGAGGCAGCTGATCGATGTTTCTCTCTCATCGATGTTTCTAGCTCTCTATCTCTCTCCCTTCCTCTCTGTAAAAAATCAATAAAATATATTAAAAAAATAATACTCCAATAAATGTTTTATGATTATGATAATAATGCAAAATATAGTTTGTGAGTTGCTTGCCATTATTTTCAAGACCCATCAAGTCATCATGTCTTATTTTATAGCACAGTCTTTGTGACTGGCTGGTACATAGTGTATGATTGAGATCATTTGGGGAAGAAATAAGTTTTGCTTGCTACATGCCACACTATTTGTGTGATTCCACCTCAAGCTCCTAGACAACTCTATTTAATAATAAAAAACAGACAAATATTAGTAACCGCAGTAGTTAATTAAAGAAGACAAAGATAATGTCACGGCTATTTCCCAGAGTATTCTCATTGCCTTAGAGATCTTAGCAATTCTCCCACACGCTCCATTGCCTTTCCAACTTTAGCACTACAGTGGCTTGGACAAATCTCATGCTAGCTGGCTGAGTGAGAGTATTCCAAAATAACATGGAACTCTCAACTATCATTCCACCATTGTCCATATGTTTATTCATATAACTAATAGTTCTAAAGTCTTTGTAATATATCAGACATTTGTCTGGACATGACTATTGATTTAAAAGACAAATTCTTTACCATGTAGTTTACATGTAATATCAACAGACAGACAATGAATATATTTGGAATAAATGTACATTATATTAGATGGTGGTAAGTATTATGAAGGAAAATAAACAGGCCGAGAGACCATATAAATTACTATGCAAAATGGGAAGGTTTTGAACATAAAAGGAAGAAACATTTATAACAACACTAGAAGGCATAAACCAGAGTTGTCCCAGGTATCTAAGGCATGAAGTCACTCTGAGGGAGGTAAGAAATGTACTGGGGTACAAGAAAATGCCTGAATTTCCAGGATCTAGACACCTGAAAATTAAGGTACTGAGTAGCAGGGAATGTTTAGAGTACATTCACGCGATAGCTCATGGAATCATTATAACATTATGATGTAGGTGCTATGATTATTTCATTTTGATGGGTCAGGAAAACATGCATAGGTACTTGATGCAGGATTTTCCTAGGGCTCTGCTGTCATGACTGTGTGATTCTCTGGCCTCATCTGGATCCCTTTCTCCATTGGTTTAAAGTACCTTTTTCTCTCTCAAGGAGGTCTATGCATGTGATTCAATAACCCCATTTTTTAATACATCCAAGTATGGTAAGTTAAAATAAAGATGCTGGATTCTGGCTACAATGACTGTGCAGTGAAGCTGGAGGAATATCCTTTACATGGGTCTTCTGTGGTGATTCAAGTTTCTGGATAGAGCCTCTGTTCATTGACCACACAACTATGTTTAGTTTACCCCCATATCCCTTTGTATTGATATTTGCTGTATTGGCTTTAATATTATATGTATTATATATTTTTTTCATTTTTATATATACATACGAAGAAAACAAATACAGTCAATTGTCAGACAGGCTTAGGTATATCATCACGTCTGTGCCTTTTTTGCTAGTGGTATTTGCTAGCAGAAGTGTACCTTGGAATATTTTCTCTAAGTGTGAGTTATTTTAAAAAGATATTCCACTATTTAATGGTCAGAAGTAAACATATGCTTTTCACATATGAGTCAGTGGATATCAGCTTATTCACTATAAAGAAATCAATAAACACTAGCAAGCTAATAATGAGATATTGGATTATTTATATTACACAAAAATAATAAGTATTTTAATAATACTTGTTATTGCAAGAGTATTATCACATAAGCACAGGCATATATTTTTGGCAGCATATAGCTGGTTATACTCCTTTTCAAAAGCAATATGACAGCACCTGGACACACAAAAATTTATCTTAAGAAAAATAAACAAACAATAATTAATTCTATTGGCATAAATAAGCAAAAGGTGAATAAAACCTAATGTTCTAAAATAAGGGGATGAATTAATTCATTGAAACATCAACTCTATAGAATATTTTATAGAAATTAAAAATGATATGTTGGAAGGCTCTGTACCATCAAGGTAAATTGGTCTGATGTAGAATTACTAACCTAAAAAAGGAGAAAGGACAGTTTTATGTGTTCTATAAATATCTTTGGGTAAACCATGGATATATTTTTAGGAATTAGAAGAAAACATAGCAAAATAAAATTAAAGTAGGTTTATTAGAATTATGGGACTGTGAGTAGTTTTAATGAGTTTTCCCTATTATTGGAAGATTATATAATATATAGATTTTATATTTAATTGGTAAGCACAAGGCTTATTCATGACTTAGAGTCACTAGAAAGGCAATTTATAGTTCTTAATTTTCTAAAGGCCATGCCAACTAAATTGTAGTCTTTTAATATTTTACTTTTATTGACTTAAGGACTTATCATTTACCCATTACTAACTACAGAAAATAAATTGGAGAAGAACACAATTACATAGAAAAACTGCTAAAGAGCTTTGATGACATCTGTAACAAGTATAGACTCTGATAAAGTGGTTTAACAGAAACATATTTCAAGTAAAATTCTATGGTTTGACATCCAGTACATTTATGCATTTTGAGGGATGTCTAGAGAATGTGCTGGTGCTCTGCAGAGAGATGGATAAATGTCTGAGAGAATGAGATAAGTGTCTCTGATAGTTCTTTACTGATAAAAGTTGAAGTTTACTTGTGCCCTTCAGCTCAGTTTTAAATTAATCACTCTGAATCTATGGTAGCCTTTCTAAAAGTCCTGAACTTGAAACTATATAAACAAACATATTTAAAATTGCTAGTTCTTTGCAAAAATAAGTATTTAAAAAAACAGGTAAGATTAGAAGATTGAAATAGCTAAAATTTAAATATATTTGCATAGAGACTATAAATTTTGCCATTCAATATTTTTCTACAAAACATCTCTTTGGCTTTGATGTTTGAAAAACTCTATGCATTTGACCTTTATTTTTTAAAAAAAACTTGCCTTATCAATGTATAAGAAATTCACAAAGTACTCTTTGCCACTGTTGCATTCTGGAAGGTAATGAATAAAAGCATATGTAGACCTGTGAATGAAAAAGTCACTTCAAGATATGTGTATGTGGGTTCTTTTGGAAAAGAATAATATTGGATATATTTACATGTAGACATTAAATATTATTTGGTTCAAAATGCCTATTAAATTTAAATAAATGTATACTAGGCCTTGTGATATGACCACTAAGTTGTCTTATTTTCCAACTGTCACTAAAGTTAGTCATCTTCAGCAAGGACAATAATGCAAAACTTCAACAAGATGAGCAATGATTAAGCATCCCTCTGCTCCAAATTTCCTCAGGAAGACAGTCTGAACCTGGTGTTATTCATCTGGACAATAGTGTGCAGGGGCATTTTCTAAGGGGCCTTTTCAGATAATTTTTTGAAGTCAGTTTGTTCTTGACAACTTCCTCCTTATATCAAGAAACTCAACCATAGTCAAGCTCTGATTTCAAATAAGGTTATTGAAAACACATCTACATTTCTTGTAAATCCAGTAAGGGATTCTTTCTATATTCAAAGCCTGGATTTGGAGAATGAAGGGTTGGGAGAAGAGGACATAAAATCGGTTTCATTTCTATGTTTCATTCTTGGTGAACAGCCTTTTTTTAAAGTTCGCTATTTAATTAGGACAATGTTAAAATATCTCTCACACTCAAATCTCAAAAACAATGATCATTTATTTGGCACTTCTACTAGAATGAAGATCAGCCCTAGAGTAACCATGGGAATGACCTCCTTCGAAAGTAGTTAGAGTGCTATTGTATTCCACTGAACGGTGTGCATTGCAACACAATTTTTCTATAAAATTGACAGTGAGATCTTTATGGACAATTTGAACTAAATTGGTAGTAAGCAAGTAAAATAAAAAATTAAGGCAAATCAATATTTTTCGTGTAATAAGGGTAAGAGCATTTTGATGCATTTAACCTTAGCTTTACTAACAAGAACATTTGCTTAGTCTTTTCAATTAGGTTCTATGGCTACATTGATTGTGAAACTATAATAAAATCTTATTGAGACTTTATAACCAAATAAAATGTACTGATAAAGCTAATGTGTAATGAGTGATGGCAAATAATTTTTAAAGACCTCAGCAAATAAATAGACATCTATTTCCTAAACACTGTGCTAGGCACAGTTGGCATAATAAAAGATGTAAATATATTTAACACCATCTATATTAGTGAGTTTATGTTATAGAAATATCCCTAGTACCTCAAGGAATTTAAGCAACCCATGATGTTAGAGATAAACAATAGAGGAGTTCATGATATTTGAATAGTAAAGGAATGTTTAATGACAAAGAGTGTACTTGAGTTAGGCCTTAAAGAGGGATGAAATCAAGAAGCAAAGAGAAAAGAAAGTCATATGTGCAAAGTCCACAGGTGACATTATTGTAGTCACCTAGGAAGAAATTATTGTAGTTAAAAGAGCGAGGCTAATGATTAAACTTAGAATATGCCAGGAACCTTGATGACTGAAAAAGACAAGAAGCCTAATAGGGATGATAATAATCAAAAAGGAAATCCAAGTAAATGAAGATATATTCAACCTCATTATAAGGAAAAATTAAAACAATAGTGAATATCCACTTTGCTATCATTATTTTAACAAACATTAAACATTCAGAGAATACTAAATATTGGTGAGGATGTTGTTAACCAGGTACAGTAAGGCATTATTGATGGGAATGTAAAGTAGCACAGCCACTTGAGGAATTAATGAAATTACACTAGCTAGACCCTATCATCAAGAAATTCACTCCTAGCTTCATACATAAATGCAATGTTAGAATTTTGATGTGGTGGTTGTAGTTATTTTCTGAGAGCAGGGAGTTGAAAGTAATTAAGTACATAAATAAAAAACTTAAATTATGACTGAATAAAGTAAATTGTGATGGGAAAGCCACTGAACCATCTGAAATGTTACACAGCCAAACTGATAATATCATATATAATAAAAGCCTAGGTAGTGTCATACACGACATCATCACAAGATGGCCACCACAAGATGGCCAGCAGGGGAGGGCAGTTGGAGGCAACCAGGCCAGCAGGGGAGGGCAATTGGGTGTAACCTGGACTGCAGGGGAGGCCAGTTAGGGGTGACCAAGCCTGCAGTGGAAGGCAGTTGGGTGCTATCAGGCCAGCAGAAAAGGGCAGCTGGGGGTGACCAGGCTGGCACGGGAGCAGTTAGGGGGCGATCAGGCTGGCAGACAGAAGCACTTAGGGGCAATTAGGCAGGTAGGTAGGAAAGCGGTTAGGAGCCAGCAGTCCCGGATTGTGAGAGAGATGTTCCAGATTGGGCAGGATGCAGGCTGGATTGAGGGACACCACCCTGGTGCAAAAATTTCATGCACCAGGCCTCTAGTTATATATAATCTACACTAATAAAAGAGAAAGATGCAAATTGACTGTACCTTTGCAATACCCACCAGCCAATCAGGAGTGAGTATGCAAATTAACTCAACAAAGATGGTGGTTAATTTGCATATGCAGACCCTGAGCAGCCAGGGGCAGGGCTGGATGCTTGCATTGTTGCCATGGTGACGACGCAGGCATTCCACACTGCCCCAGCCGCTCAGGGCCTCTGAGCAGTGTGGGAAGGCGGAAAGGTGGCTCCAGCCAGAGTGAAGGCAGTGCTGGCAGCCAGGGGAAAGAAGGCCCATTCTTGCACAAATCTTCGTGCATCAGGCCTCTAGTAAAACATAAATATATATTATTAAGTTTAAACAAAAGGGAAAAGCCTGGCCAGGTGGTTCAGTTGGTTGGTTGGAAAGTTCTCCCATACACAAAATGGTTGTGGTTTCAGTTCTCCATGAGGGTGCATACCTTGCTTGCAGGTTCAATTCTTGGTCAGGGCAGGTATGAGAGGCAACTGATCGATGTTTATCTCTCCTTCTCTCCCTTCCTCTCTCTCTCTAAAAACATATCCTTGGGTGAGAATTTTTTTAAAATATAGTTTTATTGATTTCAGAGAGAAAGGGAGAGGGAGAGAAAGATAGAAACATCAATGATGTGAGAGAATCATTGATCGGCTGCTTCCGGCATGCCCCCACTGGGGGTCGAGCCCACAACCCAGGCATATGCCCTTGGCCAGAATTGTACCTGGGACCCTTCAGTCCACAGGCTGATACTTTATCCACTGAGCCAAACCAGCTAGGGCAGGGTGAGAATTAAAAAAAAAAGGAAGAAAACACATCAGGTCTATAATACAATCCAATTTGTGTAAATTTTGACTATTTACATATATTAAACAGTACCATAATGCAATTTTCAGGAATACATACAAATGCTGAGATATACAGCAAACACAGGAGTAGATACCTATAGTGGGAAGATGGTAAATTGAAGTAGGATTGTAAGATGAAAGAAAAATAAAATTAAGAGAGTGATTTGCAGATATTGAAGATAAATGAAAGAGGCCATCAAGTGAGAAGTACTCAACTCTCAACACAAGGGATCCCCCAAGAGAAAAGCCAAATAGCCACCCTCTATGTTTTCTTGGAATATAGTTATAACTCTATGCAAAAGAAATCACATTTGGTTTGTCATTATACTTTTTAATAATTTCTTTGTAAGACTTTGCCTAGGTCGACAGAATTATAACCCTAGTTGGGAGCCTAGATCTTTTATGTTTTTCTTTTTTTTTTAAATGCAGATCTGTAAAAAGCAGAAAAACACAAATTAGTTCAGAGCATGCACTGCATAGCAGACAATGGCTCTGGAGCAAAAAATGCTGAGGGTACGCTGAGGAAAAGAGAAATTACTCAACTTCTTCCAGGAATGTGGGTGAAGGCAGGTTGACACAGTAGGAAGAAAAGTGGAGCAGTCCAATCTATGCCATTCTTTGCACGTGCCCATTGAAAGTTAACGATGAGGATACGTGACTGCCGAGGAAGCATTCATTTTTTATCACTGAGATGCAAATTGTATCATGTCTCATTTAAGGCAACAGTGTAGGCTTCCTCCAGGTTCCTCTCTCCAGTGGTCGGCAAACTGCGGCTCACAAGCCACATGCGGCTCTTTGGACCCTTGAATGTGGCTCTTCCACAAAATACCGACTTCTGCGAATGGGCCATGAAGTTTCAATTGCACTGTACGTGCGTGCCCGCACATGGTATTTTGTGGAAGAGCCACATTAATTAATGGGGAATTAACAGAGGACATCTGAGAGTGTGAGGGGTAAATTTGAATCCTCATTCATTTTCTTCAACAAATATGGACTATTAATTGTTCTTATCAGAAAAATGACCAGAATGCCCAACACCGCTTGCGTAGCTTCTTGTCATGCCGCTATGTCAAGGGGGTGTCAGGATGTTGCATGAACTCAGACTGTCACTAAAAAGGATTATGATTATTGACTTTCATGTGAGTTGCTTACAATTTTGTACCTAATTACTATGCTGTACAATAATGATTATGTGGACCATTAAATGTTTCATTAACATTTTATGTCTTTTATTTGATTAGTACAGCAAACTCTACTCATGTGTGCTCAGTGATCATAGTTTATTAAATGTGCAACATGGTGTTCTGCCCATAGAGCTTGATCTCCCCTAGTCTATACATAAGGAAATTTAAAAATATGTGGTTTTCTAACACTTCCTTTTTTTATCCTTATGACAGTCACCAGAATTGTCATATGAATATAATATAATGTAATATAATAATATAATATAATATAATATAATATAATATAATATAATATAATATAATATAATTAATATAATAATATAATAAAAACTGACTTAAAATAAGCATTCTGAAAAAAATAAATAATTTGGGTATTGTGATAAATGGATTGAGTCACTGGGCATCTTAGTTCAAGGAGTTATTGGCATACAGCATGAGTGCAAATGCCCTAATTCTGGGTTTTTCAGTTCTGGTAATTTGAGGTTATGTTCATTGGAAGCATACATTCAGAATGGTGACAACAAATGGAAGCATGTCCTTTTAAATAACATAAGGTAATCTGGGCTTGAAAACTTTATACTACTCTATTCAGGCCCCTTATCAAATCTAAAAGATAGAACTCTATTTCACAGGTAAAACACTTCATGTGCCTGATGAAAGGTGATTTCATGTCATTGAATTGTGGTGATCAATTAAAATTCAGGACCCAATAGCTAAACCTTTTATTTATTTTTTTTAATTAGGACCATACCCAAAACTGCCAAATGTAAACCATCTTAAGGTGGTGACTTATATGGAGATTAAATAATTTGTTGCATTGTTAAATTAATAATTTGACCCTCAGCTTGTAAAACCTAGTTCTTGATCATCCTTTCAATTTCCTATGAACCTCAGCAACATGGATCTGTAATCCTCTGCTCATGTTAGTTGTTCTAAGCCCTATATTAATCAGTTATTTTGCTTTGCTAGGTGGCTGATGTAGTTAGTTTCTCCACAATAGTTTATAATTTGTAATAATTCCAGATCTCCCATTTCACTTCCTTCATGCACTCTAATTTTTATTAGTATTTAAAATATAGGAGAATTTATTCTCAACACTCCCTGTAGTTTGAGATACCCCCTACCCCCCCCCCCACCCACACACACACACATTTTTGACTAGGCTACTTGTAGTAATGAAAGATTATTTAATTTATTGCAATCCTAAAACATATTTTCTTGCGTTATCATTGTCACATATATTGTAATGATGTACATTTCATTTGCTGCAAGAATACAAGACCAGTTTACAAATGATGAAATATAGCACTTTAATTTTTTAAAAATAATTATAAAAAATATATACACGAGTGCATTTCTGTCAGGTTTGTCATTCCTAAATAAAAATATGGAAACAAACAGACTGTATAATCCAAAGCTTAGAATATATAATCACAAGAAAATAAAGAAATGACACAAAGAGGCTCCTATGTAACTTTAAGTAGTTAGCAGCTTACAAAATAAGAAGGCTTACTGGCTATAATGTTAATTTTATGTGTCACTTTGGATAGACTATATTAACTAGATGTTTGGCCAAATACTCACCTAGATTCTTCTGTATTTTTAAAAGATGTGATTAACATTTACAATAAGTGACTTTAGATGAAGCAATTACCCTGCACAACGTGAGTGGGCCTCGTCCAATAAGTTGAAATCCCTAAGAAAAAAGACAGGTTTCCCAAAGAAGCAATCTTGCCTCCAGACTGCACATAGGAAGCCTTCCTGAGTGGCCAACCTTGGGCTCCAGCCTACATCATCAACATTCTTGCCGGAATCCCCAACCAGCCAACCTGCCTTGTGGACTTTGAACCTGCCACCTGCCAGCCGTAACAATTGCATGAGACAATTCCTTAAAATAACTCTTTTTTTTTCTCCATCCTATTTCCTATTGATTCTCTTTAGAACCCTGACTAACACGATAGCCACTGCAGAATTCTATGAATTTTATCATAAAACAAACAGGAGTTGTCCAGATCATAACCAGTAATAATCAAAATATACAACATGTTTTCTCTTGAGGTCTCTCCCCACTTGTGATCAAATCAATTTCTGGGCAAAGATCTCAATTAGAATCATCATTAGCAAAGGTTCATTAAACATGGATATTTTTAATTTTACCCTGAAAGTTGTTATACAAACAGAGGAGACAGCTTGTGATGTTTTTCAATCCATGATCTATTTTATTTTCTTTTTAAATATGACCCTTCAATCCAATTGAGTTAGACAACCTCTGGTCATGTTTTCACTCTGTGAAATTTAGCTCTAGCCATTGCTTATTGGGCCCAAAATAGGCACCCATGGCAGGCTGCACTCACTCTCTTTCTCTTCTAGGAATCTGCAGGTAGGTTTCAATGTATGTAGCCTCTGTAAGTCTTCTCAGGAACTAAGAGAAAGCCAATTTCAAAGAAAAAGAAGACAAGGATAAAGCAAATGTAATAAAAAGCAGAGACAATACTTTCCCAAGATCCATAACAAATAGAGAAAATAATATCCTAAAAACAGGTAATTTGAATTTAAATTAATAATTACATTTAGTAAAAATAGAATTTATATTAACCGGACTCAGTTCCTGAAATTTGAGTATATATCTTTCTTTAAATTCCATGAAATATCTCATTAACCTTATACTAAATTACTTTTGCCTTTTCAACCTCTTTTTACATTTTTGTTTTCTTCTTCTTTGTGCTAATTTGAGTGGCTTAATCATAAGAGCTGAGATTAAGATAGACCAGCATGTTTTCCTTTTGATAAAATTAACTTATTTTTTATCCTTTGTTGCCCTATATTTCAATTCTTACGCAATTTGAAGAGCTAAAATCAGTGCCTTTACTTTTTATTCTCTGTCACTTCATGAGGCTCATCATTTTTCCCAAACAGCATTGAATGTATTACCACACACACACACACACACACCTCAGATGATGCAAAAAACAAACAAACTGGTTTTGATTATTATTGATTGTTTTAACTAAGAACTTAAGAACAAAGGGTCACAAATAAAACTGTGGAAAATCTGGAATTGATTAGATTTTTAAACAGCTGTAAATAGTCCAAAATGCTAACTGAGAATAATGGTTCAAAATAATTAGTATAGAAAATTTATTGAAGGAACAACCAAGATGGTGGCATAGGTAAACACCTGTGCTCGATGCTTCTCACAACCACATCAAAACTCCAACTAAAAAACAAAATATTGATTATCCAGAACCACAGGAAAGCTGGCTGAGTGGAAGCTCTACAACTAGAAGGAAAGAAAAAAGCGCATTGAGACTGGTAGGAGGTGCGGAAGTGTGGAGGTACAGAGGCGCATGCAAAACAGGCTGGCAACTGGGTGCACTGTTGTTTTTTTCAATCCGGAGAGAGATACAAGCTCCCAATTGCTCTGAACTCCAGTTCTGAGCGAGACTCTGGGGACCCAGACTCATACAAGAAGAAACTGGACTGCCTGGCATTGGGACAGGAACATGAAGGCAGCTTTCTCTCAGAGGTGCTCGCAGCGATCATTGTTCCTGCACGGGGCCACGGGACACAGAGACACGGGGACCTCTCCAGTGCAGGGTTGAATGGCAGCCATTGCTGTTTGCTCTGCCCTGGTGATTCCCTGAGACTCCGCCCCACCCAATTTACAACCCCACCCAAGCTATGCGCAGTGGCTTTTGCATATGAATGGCCTCTCCTTTTGCAACCTAAAACCTAACAAACTAAAGCTGGGTCAGAGAGCTCCAAAGCTTCCAAAAGAAGGCCTAAGGCCCCTCAGCAGCAGTCTGCATTGCTTCACAGCTCAGCCTCATCTGGGTACTTCCGAACCCAAAACAAAGAGGAGGAATCTGCAGATCTCTCTGTAGCTCCTGCTGGGTGGCCTCAGGCAGTGGCTGACTATGCACCTCCTTGGAGATCCAAGAGCCAGTGTACCCAGTGGTCAGAGTGAGACCATACCAGAGTACAACTCTTCACATCCATAAGAGACACACTCAGGGGGCAGAATCAGTGAGCACCAAAGCCCCACTGCAACAAGTCCTGCCCCATAAGGGTGTCTCCAGCATAGCAGTTCTCCCATTGTAGACACAGCTGGTCCTCACAGCCAACTGACCTGGAGGTCAATTCCTCCCAGTGATACCTACAACAATCAAGGCTTAACTACAACAAGACTGTGCACACAGCCCACAAAGGGGTGCACCAAGAGTGTCCAACTCAGGTAATTGGGGAGGCTGAGCCACTGAGCCCTATAGGACACCTAGAACACAAGGCCACTCTATCAACACAGGGAAGCAGCCAAAATGTGGAGACAAAGAAACATGTCACAAATGAAAGAAATAGAGGAAAGCAAAATACTGGATAGTGAGTTCAAAACCGTGGTTATAAGGTTACTCAAGAATCTTCTAGAAACCTCCAAGAAATTTATTGAGACCCTCAAGTATACAAAAAAGAACCAATCAGAAATTAAGCATACACTGACTGAAATAAAGAATAATATACAGAGATCCAACAGCAGACTAGAGGATCCCAACAATCAAGTCAAAGATTTGAAATATGAAGAAGCAAAAAACACCCAACCAGAAAAACAAAAGAAAAAAGAATCCAAAAATATGAAGATATTGTAAGGAGCCTCTGGGATAACTTCAAGCATACCAATACCCAAATTATGGGGGTGCCAGAAGAAGAGAGAGAGAGCAAGATATTGAAAACCTATTTGAAGAAATAATGAGAGAAAACATCCCCTACCTGGTGAAAGAAATAGACTTACAAGTCCAGGAAGTACAGAGAACCCCAAACAAGAGGAATCCAAAGAGGACCACACCAAGACACATCATAATTAAAATGCCAAGGGCAAAAGACAAAGAAAGAATCTTAAAAGCAGCAAGAGAAAAACAGTTACCTACAAGGGAGTACCCATACGACTGTCAGCTGATTTCTCAACAGAAACTTTGCAGGCCAGAAGGGAGTGGCAAGAAATATTCAAAGTGATGAATAGCAAGAACCTACAACCAAGATTACTTTACCCAGCAAAGCTATCATTTCGAATTGAAGGTCAGATAAAGAGCTTCACAGATAAGAAAAAGCTAAAGGAGTTCATCACCACCAAAGCAGTGTTATATGAAATGTTGAAAGGTATTCTTTAAGAAGAGGAAGAAGAAGAAAAAGGTAAAGATAAAAATTATGAACAACAAAGTGACAACAAATACATATCTATCAACAAGTGAATCTAAAAATCAAGTGAATAAAATATGTTGAACAGAATAAACTGGTGAATATAATAGAATCAGGGACATAGAAAGGGAGTGGACTGACAATTCTCAGGGGGAAGGGGGGGTGGGGGTGCAGGAGGAGATTGGATAAAAATTTTACACCTACGGACGAGGACAGTGGGGTGGGGTGTAAGGGCATGGGGTAGGGTGGGAACCAGGTGGAAGGGAGATATGGGGGGGAATAACTGTAATAATGTGAACAATAAAGATTTATTTAAAAAAGAAAATTTATTGAGGAAGGCAATAAAGTTATTAGAACTTAAATTTGATAGCATTTTAAGTAGGAGTTAGATGTGGTGAATAAGTAAACATTTCTTATCCATTTTTCTAGACCTCACCCAATCTTATCCAATCCAAAAAGGACCTTCACTCTGAGCAATGCAAGAACTTAGTAGCAGCAAGTCAAGAAAGCATAGGGTTACTGCATGGCAACTTTGGAGACCCAAAGCTTTGTGAGATAGAAAGTCAATACCCTGAACAATTACCCAGCTTATCCATTGCTTCAGTTTAATCAAGAAACTGTGTGGATAGTCCACTTGAAAGTGACCAGGGCTTTCTCAAAATAGAGGTTTATATTGGGAATAATCTCTTCTGCTCCTGATACACGGTTTTCTTTTATTACAAAAGTTGAAAAAAAGCAAAATCTTGACTCTTCCCCAGAAAAATTGTTCCATCTCTGAAGCAGTAGTAACAAAGTGTTTGTAAAATATGCTATATAAGAGATACTGTTTAAGAAGAGCAAAAATGATAACTACCAATTTTACTAGTCCAGAAAGGACATGCTATAATGACATTAATATATGAAAAAAATTAGGGATGAATAGTGTTAGGCAGTGAATCTGTTATTTCAGATTTATGTAACAAAACTTTCAATGAGCCAATCAGATTTAAATGTTTCTGAATAATAATTACACTGACACCAGATATATGTATTTAGCTGATAAGTATATCAAAATTTCTTTAAAATAATTCATAAGTGCCTCACCATTTCACAGGCTGAATCTCTGAAGCATAAATGCAGGCATATTTATTTAAAAAGAATCTTCTAAAGATGTTCTTGAATGCATGGCCTTGGCTGCTTGCCTATTATAAAAAGCTTTGTGTTTATAGGGTATCAATCATTTACATTTACATGAAGATGTCTATGTAGCACATTCCACTAAATAAAAATTTGTCTTTCATGGATATGGTTTTGGTTGTTTATTTGTACTATGGAAACTATGGCATCAAGCATTTCCTGTGCAACTCACAAAAGCTTAGTATGATTTGATTCCAATATCAATCCTATATAATAAAAGGCTAATATGTAAATTGACTTAACTGCAGAATGACCAGTCGCTATGATGCAAACTGATAACCGGGGGGCAGATGCTCAATGCAGGAGCTGCCCCCTGGTGGTCAGTGTGCTCCCACGGGGAAGCACCACTCAGCCAGAAGCCAGGCTCACAGCTGGCAAGTGCAGTGGCGATAGTAGGAGCCTCTCCCGCCTCCGAGGCAGTGCTAAGGATGTCCGACTATGGGGAGTGGGCCTAAGCCATCAGTCGGACATCCCTCGAGAGCTTCCGGACTGCGAGAGGGCACAGGCTGGGCTGAGGGACTCCCGAGTGCACAAATTTCATGCACTGGGCCTCTAGTATCTTTATAAATCCTAAATGAAGGAATTCAGTCTCAAAATCTAGCCCAGTTGCAGTGCTTCATGTTTGAATGAAGGGCAATGTTGAGTACAATATGGCATCCACTCTGCAGACTTGTCCTTTGCACCTGCCTCTAGCCCCATGCACTCACAGCTTAGTGGTCTCAAGGAAGTCTTAAATTAAAAAGGGAATTAACTTAAAGGGCATTTCACATAACACTTTCTATGGCAAGGGCAATGAAACAGATGAGAAATAGACTATCTTCAATGCAGTGGTATAGTATTGGCCATGCGTTAGGCAACTCTATACCATAGGTGGCACTAGCAGCAACAGTAGTGGTGGCATCACGGTCTGATGACTTGGATTAAGTGTAGGTGGGGTTGCAGTGCCTCTATCTTTGCTATAGCAGTTTCCTTTCATCGAGCTCTCATGGATGCATAGCACAGAGTTGGAGCTTTCAGGCTGCTGCATAGCAGCAGCTCTCACCACTCTGACAACATGACCCAACATTCAGGTGACTATGACTATAGAATCAGCAAGACAAGGCAACTTAACAGCCAGCCTCAGGGACAGGAATGAAGATTCTTTCATGAGGCTGAGAAAAACAGGGCCTTCTGAATATGTTTCAATACTTAGTGCACAGCCTTTCATCTACTGCAGTCTATACATCACTTCCTCAGAGAAGACTTCCCCATCCCTCTACATATGCTTCTGTGGTGCTACATTATACTCCTTCAATAAACACATCACACTTTTGCTTGTATAGTACCTACCTCCTCTCCTAGTTTGTAATTGGCAGGAGACCATTTACCTGGCTTGTCTTATTCATTGTTATATCCCCAGAGCCTGGAATATAATAGGGGCTCAAAACCTGTTTGTTGAATTAATAAAAGGGTTATATTGGATGGGCCAATCCCAATGTCCCTAGACGTCTTCCATATACAATGAGCAAAGAAAGCAATCTTGAATATAATAGAATGTTCTTTAGTACATAAATAGGGGCAGAGCTCTCTTTAAATTATTAAGAGGCATAGAAAGCTCCTATAAAAGAAGTTAAGCTATACCCTTAGTCAGGACTCATACACATATGCATTTGTCTAGGGGTCTGATCTATAAATGGCAACAATGGTGTTAGGAGAGTGCAATGGTGGAACCAGAGCAAGTGGGATGTAATAAAAATCACCTTTAATCCAAATGTTCCCTGAGCCCGTAGGTATGTGGACCTTACATAATGTCAGTTAAACAAATTGTCCTTAGATCTGTTGAAAAGAGCCCCTTTTCATGCCAAGAGAAAGGACCACAATCATATCTATTTATAAATATCTCTAGAAATGTCTGTGTGGGTGGGTAGGAGCAGAGTATTTTCATATAAAATCAGAGCTGATCTTTCTCATCTTTGGCTAAAGCTCTTCCAGGCACTGGTGTTGTTTGGCCCTGGACCTTATAATCTGTGTCAGATACTACGCTAGTCCCTCAGAATCCAGTGGTGATGGAAACACAACAACATCCAAACAAAACACTATTTCTGCCAAGGAACGTTGTCTAGTAGAGGAGACAGACATGAAAACAGACCATTTCAAGCCTAATTGATAAGTACTATTATCAGAAGAAGCATAGAAGACGTTAGGAGCAGAGAAAAGTCAACCAGTGTATTATCAAGGAGGGCTTCTCAGAGGAGGTGGCATGGCTGAGACCTATCAAATGAGTAGTACAAGGTTACACGACCAGGCCGAATGGGGAACCTGTGCGATGGTTGGTACAGCATAGTGTCCTGGAGAAATGCCAGTTGTCCAGTACTGAGGAGGCAAGGCCAAGGTAGCAAAAAGGTGTAGGCAAGGATTGGGAGATCAAACCAGACCACAAGGGCATTGGAAGCTGTGGCAAGAGGCTGCACTTTACTCTGGAAGCACTTGAAATGCTCTAAGAATTTTAAATTGAGGAGTGATGGCATTAGCTATGCATTTCAGAACGATGACTCTGGCTGTAGAAAGTGAAAAATAATAGAGGATTGAAGACTGAATACAGAAAGTTTGGAGATGAGGCAGATAGTGACAATATCAATAGCAGATGAGAGTGGTCTGAATGCCAAGACAGAGGATATGACAAGTTTGTAGAAGAAGTCTCAAGTGCTGCTACGAATTTGTTGATTGATTTGAAGGGATAAGACAGAGGAGAGATATTTGCTTAGGCATCTGGGTGAACAAGACTTTTATGACTGCAGAAGGAGAATCCACAGGGACTGAATGAGGTGGGCCCATGGCTGGTATGTGTGCGATGCAAACCTGCTGCATGATACGGGCTCAAGGAAGACACCGACAGAAACCTCTGTGGTGCTGAATGGGAAGCCCCTGCCATTCACAATTCTTCCAGATTCAGCTCGAGCCATAATACTGTTCTCTTAAAGGCTTAAAAGGCAGATTTTCAGGGAGTTTGCGTGCAATTACTCCCACCTACCTCTGCAGCATCAACTTTGTTCCCATCATCTGCTTAAGAAAACACCCCCCTTTCCCTGAGCACACAACTGTCCTGGTGCTTGCTCTGGTGGCTGCTCTCTGGAGTACTTTTTCACATTTGTGGACACTATTGCAATTGAAGATGGTTTGCACCCCCCCCCCCTTTTTTTTAAATTTCATACAAACACAGATTCAATGGGACAAGGACTAAAACCACTTCCCCATCTATTTACATCTGGCGCCTCAGATTCAGGCTTTTCTCCTGTCTCAGAAGAGGAACCCGTCCACTTCTTCCCTGGATCCAGTGCCTCTCGCTTTCTGCCCCAACTTTGCCTTCCTGTTCTCTGCAAATAATATTTCCATTTATCTAGCTTCTTAGGAAAAATGCCTTTTAGCCCTTGATCCCTTGATTTTGCTTACAGTAAAATCCAATCCAGCAAGCCCTGTGAACTCATCACCAAAATATATCCCCAAACCATCCACTTTTGCCACTTCATCCGCCACCACTCTAGCCCAGCTACCATCACCCACTGCAAACACCCCACTGTGACAGCTTCCTCCCAGGTCTTCCTCGTGCTGGTCGTGACCCCTCGGGCTTGTTTTTCATACAGCGGCAGGGTCATCTTATAAAGTCCGCATCTGAGCACATCAGTCCACTGCTCAAATTCTCCAATGACCTCCCCTTAGACCCGAATGAAATCTAAATCCCTTTCTATTGCCTGCAAAGCCCTACAAAAACTGGTTCTGTTCTTTCTCTGCATTAACAATATACAACTCTCCCCAGAATCAAACAAACCAAAACCCCCACAATATACAACCCTCCCATCCATGGGTTCCAGTTAGAAGCAGGCCTTTTTCCCTCTTCTTCAAATTCTCATTTCTGCTCAAGGACTTCCTTACTTCTCTGTATAAAACAATCTGTCTGAAGGCCTAAAAAGACTAGTGTCCCCAGTTCACTGAGGACTTCACTTAAAATTTTAACATATCATTTAGAATTCAACCAGAGAAGCAGCAGAAAATAAAAGAGAGAGAGAGAACATATACAGGAGTGGGGCAAAAGTAAGTTTATAGTGTGTCTATGGAAAAAGACATGCAGTTTATGATTATAATAATACAAAAATAAGCAAACAATGCTTTGTTTACACAGAACAGTAAACCTATTTGGCCCCACTCTGTATATACACACAAAGAGAAAGTATCTATATCTATAGAGAAATATTTTAGAAAGAGAAAAATGTCAACATATCAACAGTTAGAGTTCTATCAGAAAAGTAGCAGAAAAAAAATGTGTGTGGGTGTGTGGAGAGAGAGAGAGGGAGAGAGAGAGAGAGAGAGAGAGAGCTGGCTTAGCAAGTCCGAGTTTGTAGGGCAGCCCATCAGGAGGGAAGATCATGAGTCGACTGGAACTCAACACGCATGAGACTGTTGTCCACAAGCAGAATTGCTCCTGTCTTTCAGGGAAACCTTGACTCTGGTTTCACAGCGTTCCAACTGATTAAGTGAGGCTCATCCAGCATCATTATTTTTACAGAAAGTCAACTGATAAGGGATTTTAATTGTATCTGCACAATTTCTTCACAGGAGAATCTAGATTACTGTTTGACTGAAAAACTGAGGACTGTAGCTTAGCAACATGGATACATCAAAAAGCCACCATAGTCACCTACCGGCTCAGAGCGGCCTTCCACTATCATAGTGGCCACTATGGACCCTGCCAGCTCCTGGTTGCCTATGTCCTAAGCCCGCTTTAATGTTTTCATAGCCTATGTCACAAGCTGACATCGTTTATTTGCATATTGTATGATTCCTCTAGTAGCTCCAGGAAAACAGGGACTTTGTTTTTCACTCACCAGTCTATAGTTATTTAAGATATTTTAATGAGTGAATTGACTAATGAAATGGTCACTATAAACTCAACATTTTTTCTCTGCAATTGAAATCTTAGATACTCTTCTGACCATAAAAGAGTACCCTTTATAAGAAAAGAAATTAACAATGTAGTTCTTAGACAGAAAGGAAAAAAGGGGGGAGGAAGGAAGGGAGATTAATCCATGCTCAATTTAAAGTTTTTTTGTTCGCTTATTTTTCCTTTTTGTTTCAATGGGCAGAATATAGTAAGCCAAATTGCTGTTTTAAACCATTGGCTTTTTTTTATTTCATAAGTGTCTTTAAAAACACAAACAACTGCCCTGGCCAGTGTAGCTCAGTTGGTCAGAACATCATCCCATACACAAAACATGGAGGGTTCAGTTCCCGGTCAGGGCACATATCCAAGTTTTGGGTTTGATCCCTAGTGAGGTGCATGTGGAAGACAGAAGATGGATGTTTGTATCTCACACTGATGTCTCTCTCTCTCTCTCCCTATCTCTCTCTCCCTCTCTCTCTCTCTAAAAATCAATAAAATTTATTTTAAAAAATACAAACAGCATTGTTGAAAATAAATTTTACTTCATTCAGATTCCCATTAAAGGAATGGTCTGTGTGGTCTAAAAAGAGTGAATTGGGGGCACAATTCTAATTCAACTGATTTGTATTATATACTGAGATGCTATCATGTGATAGGCACTGTGTAGGTGGTGTGAGGAATACCAAAATTAGCCTTTGCTTTTATGGATCTTATATTTATTATATGTATACATCTTCCTCTAATTTGTCTCTGAATTTACCAAGCACAAATTCCCTTTTCCAGAATTACCTTTTTATTGCAATTAACTTCAGCTAAATAAATAAATATCACAAACACATTTAAAACATTTATGTTTGCACAGGAACCTTTTACACTATTGTTGATGTGAGAGATTAGGGCATATAAGAATCCAAACCCAAGGCAAAATAAGTAAATAATCAAACTAACAAATTATGAGTCCCATAGATGAAAAAGCTATGGATATACTGAAAATCAATACTTCATCAACCAATTTTCTAGGTGAATGAATGTACAAATTATTCCCAGGGAGTGAGCTCTAAGTTGGGTCATTGCAAAGGAATAGTCTCCCAGGCCACTCAAGGTCCATTTAGAAAATGTATATAAACTGAGCCAGACAGTCTAGATATCAAAGTGCTTCCTTATCTCACTTAGCAGGAGGATCTGGCAGATTGAGAATTCTTCCAGAAGAAAACATATTAGGCAACAAATATCTCCTTAAATTATACACAGTGTAGGAAATTGGAAATGTTAGAAAAACTCCTTTGAGACTACCAGCATACAAAGATTCTTAGCAGAGCAAATATCAGGTTCCAGAATAAATGGTTCTCAGTGGCCTAACATTTTGCATCAAATTCCTACTAAGAGAATTTCAAAGCTTGCATGATGACTGCCCAAGGCTTACTAATGTTTCTGCTTGGGAGGTTCTCAAAATTTTGCTCACTTTCAAATACAGGCGTTGTCCTAATGAGCCAACTTTTCATAATGCAAATTTTATATGATTTGATCAATTTATTTTGGAGAATAATAATTAATATCTATTTTATACAGTGGAATCATAAACTTTGTTCTATTTGGGCATTTATAATAAGACTCTTGTGCAAAAACAAAGCAATAAAAACAAATAAAGGAAAACTCTTGGGCCCAAAAAATTCCTATTTAAAAAAGCAAACAAAACAAAAAATAAAATTGCATGGAATCAAACATTGGGTCTTGCAGTGAGATTTATATTAACTTGCAACATTAAAAATAAAATGATCTCCCTGGCCTGGTGTGGCACCGTTGGTTGGGCATCATCCCGTACACCAAGAAATTGCTGGTTTGATTCCAGTCCGGGCACAGGCTGGCATTGCGGGCTTCATCCCCGGTAGGGGGAGTGCAGAGGCAGCCGATCATTGTTTCTCCCTCACATTAATGTTTCTCTCTCTCGAAAAATCAATAAACTATTCTTTAAAAAATAATTATAATAAGCAACAAGTTAATAAATTAATTAATTATCATGAAACTTCCTGTGAATCATTGGCCAACCCACATGTGGAAGTGGGATTTTTCTCTATCATTAAGAAAGGAGCACCAGCAAGTTTAAGCCCTTTCTCATTTTATGTGAGATGCACCAGAACAAACACAAATTAACATATTAAATGTTCCTAAACACATAAACATAAAATGTACATTAATTTGTTATACAGGCCTTCCCTGCTATCTGAATTATAAGAGCTGGTATTTATTGAGAACTTACTAACCTTTCCACTCACTGTAATAAGAAATTGACTTACATTTACATATTACTTTTTTCATCCATAAACGACTCAATGATGCAAATATTATGTCATTACCATTTTCTAGATAGAAAAATGACATACAAGGGAATTAGACATTTTCCCATCATCACAAATCTTGGAAGTGGCAGAACACAAGTAGACTTCAGAGGACAGACTCTTAATATCACTACATAATATTGCTTTTATGAACTCACTCAGGTGTCTTCATTTTATCCATAGAACACTCCTCTTATCATTTATAACAGCCATCAAAATTTGTAATTATACGTCTAGGTGTCCTCTTATTGATTTAGTGTCTGTCTTTCTCTGTGGTTTGTAACTCCTGGCAGATGGGACCATGTTTATAAAATGTAGTTTCAGGCACTGAGAAAATTATCATAAAATTATTATTCATTTAGTATTGACTACGTGAATGGATGATGAAGAAATGAAGGGAAAGATGAATGAATTCAGAACAAAATCATTTAAAAATTGTTTTGCCTGATATTATCACCATTTTTCAGTCAAAACCCTTGCAAATGAAACTTGTCTTTGATAAGTTAACTTAGGAAACTGGTCATTTGATGGCCACTTTAGGAAGCACATTTGGAAGGATATAATGGTACCCACCAATTGCTCTCTTATACCTTGTCATCCTCAGCTCCATTTCACTGTCTAAATACAATCAACTGCCATTTAACAAACACAAGGCAAAGTTCTATACATCCCACTAAATGCACACTGCTTCAACAGCTGTTCAAGCTGCAGGACTCAGACCTCTTACCTCTTACTCCTGGCAGGTGATTCCCAGAATTACATTCACACTGATTCAGCTGCTGAGTCCATATGAAAAAAAAAGTCATAATAATATTGGCTTCAGTGTGAAAAAATATATACTTTACAAACTCATGAAAGCCCTAAAAAAATTGGTGGTGATATTTAAAAAGAGAAAATATTGGTGGAAGCATAAGAAAGTAAAAACAAGAAAAATATGAGAAAAAAACAAGACCTTGAATATATCAAAAGAAAATATTTCCTTATGATCCATTTAAGTTAGTCAGTGACCTTTTTTTATTGTTACCAATTACCCAAACCCTCACTTCCATGATTTTTTCTTTTTATTAGACTGCAAACACTTTAATATTCATGGAAGAAACTGTCTTCTTGATGTGTACAGAAGCTTACATGCTGGGAGAGTATTTAGGTCTCATGAGAAAAGCATACCATATCATGACCACCCCATCAGTACTTTGTTGGGCCACCTTTTGCCTTCAATACTGCGGCGATTATTCTTGGCATTGACTCCACGAGATGCTGAAAGGTGATGCCAGGAATCTGACACCATGCCTGATGAATAGCACTGTCCAGTTCTGTGAGATTGGATGGTTGTGGAACCAGCTGCCTGATGGCTCTTTTAACTTCGTCCCACAAATGCTCAATTGGATTGAGATCTGGTGATTGTAGGGGCCACCTAAGCAAGGTCAAGTCTCCCTCATGTTCTTGAAACCACTCCTGCACAATATGAGCACCATGGCATGGCACATTGTCTGGTTGGAAGAAGCCATCTCCATTGGGATATGCCATCAACATGATAGGATGAACTTGATCAGCAACGATACTTAGGTATGTTGTGCTATTCAGATGTTGTTCCACACAAATTAAAGGGCCCAAGTCATGCCAGGAAAACATGCCCCAAACCATAACACTGCCCCCACCAGCTTGAAGGGTTGTACTCATGCATGTGGGGTGCATGCTTTCATGCTGTTTCTGCCAAATTCTCACTCTGCCATCTGCATGATGCAACTGGAAACGTGATTCATTGGACCACATGACTTTTTTCCAATGCTCAACTGTCCAAACCTTGTATTCCTGTGGGAATTGGAGACGTTTTATCTTGGTAACTGCAGACAGCAAAGGTGTTCGAACAGGCCTTCAGCTTCCATATCCCATACGATGCAGTGTACGGCTAATTTATCTACAAACGTCAGGTGGCCATAATAATCTGGCCACTCAGTGTATATATGTTCCTGTACATGGAACAATGTGTGTTCTGTCAAGACCGTGGTATACCTGAGCTGCAACTGGAAGACAGAGTTTACAGGGACAGGGAATTTGGGTGCATCTTGTTTGCAAGTCCTATGATAGCTGATTTCTTTGTTCAGTGGGTGAGATAAACTCCGCCTTTTCTCCACTTCCCCTTCTCCTGTCCAGCAGCTATCTTTCTTTCCTAACATCCCCCAAGTGATACCATCCAAATGCTTTTGGGGTTTTGTTGTTTGTTTCCCAGACTTGATTTGTCCTTGGGTTTAGTTGTCATAAATGGCATGAATTGGGTCTTTGTTCTCTATTTTCCTAGGCCAGTGTGATTTAAGCTGTGTACTTTCTGATTAGGGAGGGGTGGTATAAAACATTTGCTCTCAATCAAGTGTCCTTGGTTGAGGAAGATAAGGTCTTGTGATTCACAAGCTGGTCTTGTTTAATTTTCTTGTCTCGGTTTCTCCATTCCACTTGCCTAGGGATTATCATAGTTTCTTTCTATCCTGCCACAATCCACATACATAGAAGCAACTCCCTCTTACCCCATTATGTAGTAGTGGATGCAAAAAAAATAAAATTATGTATATAGATATTGGTGTGCTGTGTTGCTTTCTAGCATGAATTGATAGTCTCGCCGATTTGTTTCTTTCATTTTGAGGGAAGCGGTAGGATTTACCAGGTTACAACAATCATAATAAAGATGTGGCTGAATCCCTGTGAACTCTTAATTTGAGAGGAGACTTGCTCCTTCAAAGCCTTGTTACCTGTTGTAAAGTTCCAACATTTGTAAGTGTATGAGCAAGGGAGTGTCCCTGAGGGAGTCACTCACACACATTTGTGTCTCTCCACAATGCCAGGTTTATTAGGGGAGACCTCCCTAATAAGTCAAGAGACTCACATGCAGGTTACACACAGAGAGGGGGGGCTTACACAATAGCAACGAGTAGAACGAATATTCAGTGTAAAGTCCTGGTTACTGGCGGCGTCCAAAGCTGGAGAGGTGGGCATAGGTCTCAAGCCAGGTGGCTGCAGTGGCAGCTCATGTCCAGTGGGGTGGAAGTCTGGCAGGGCTCCAAGTGTGACCCATGGTACAGCCAGGCTCAAGTGTTGGGTGGTCAGAGCTCTGAGTTATTATAGCCACCAGGGGTGGAGACCCATGCTTATTGGTGTCCAGATGGAGTGTTTAGCTGACTGTCCAGACTTGTGGTTTTAGGTGTTCAGAACCCCTTCTAAGGGCTGACAGTGACTCCGTATTGGATTGTCAAAGGTATCCAAAAAGTACGCTCTGCTCTTGCTGTAGACAGTAGGTTTGTGAACAGGAGCAGATTATGAACTGCTGCCAATATACTCCATCTCTTTGCAAATGAGCAAGAGCTGTCTTAGCTGAAAAATGACTAAAACCTATTTATTAGTCAATATATTGAATTATTTTTTTCTCATTTTTGGCTATTGCTTGGGATCATTTAATTATCCTATAAATCAAAGGTTAGCAAGCTATGACCCAGGATTTCATACCACTTTACTTAAGCTTTAAAAAAATGTTTGTAAAACCATTTAGATAGTGAACCATTCAAAAGTGGAGACGCTAATATTCAATTCATTTCTGTCTAACACTAATGAAGTACTATGAATATTAAGGGATTGCAAAATGATGTGTGTGTTTATTCCAAAATTTGAATTACAATTTTATTTTCCTCCATGAAGAACTTAGCTTTTAGAGCACAGAAACACAGCTCATGCCTTGTCATCTGTTAGATTTGGGAATGAGCATTACTGTGTGTTTATTCTGAAAGTTCAAGAATAGAGAGAATGTAAAACCCAGCATCACTGGGACCACTGTCATATTTTTCTTTCATATTTCATTTTTATTAATTCCATCTATGCAATTCACTAATGTATTAAAAATATATTCGTAGGGCCCTATTAAATATCAGACATTGTGCTAATTGCATTGAATGCAAAGTTAATAAAATATAACCCTTTCCCTTAGCAAGTACAAAGTTTAATGGAGAAGAGAAACATGTAAATGCATGAAGCAATAGAGATTGCCATGGGGTAGTATTTAAATCAAGAGGATAATGAAGTGATGAGCACTGCCTCGGGGTACAGATATAACATTTGAGTTGTGTTTTGAGGCTAAGTATGAATTTTCCAAAGAAGCAAAGAAAAGCATTACCATACGAGAAAGAAGAAGACATGCTTGCTGTAAGACACCAAAATAGCACTGGATTCTTGAGGATATAAGCTACTTCAAACTCCTTAACAGACTCAAGCAAACAGGAGTTAATGCAAGATTACTTTTTAAATCCTTAGAAAACATTGGGCCAAAATGTGAATATTAGAAATTATAAGGCAATCATTTCAGTTAGAGAATAATCTAGTGGTGCAGACAGGAAATATACCAACTACATATGAAATCACATTTGAAATTAGATGTTATGACATGTTTAAAGGGGAGAGAGAGAGAATGGTAAGGAAAAAGATTTGAGGATGGTGGGGTTTAGGCAAGTGATAAAGAATGTGGAGGGAGATCAGTGAAGTGTGCCCAAGTAGGGCTACCATGTTGCACCGTTATGCAGCTCAAAAGTCAAATTGAAATTTTGTTCTAGGGAAAACGATTCTCATAATCTAAAATATGGCCTTCACATTTACTAGTACCTCCTGAGTTTGTTCAACTCGGAGAAGCGCCACGTAGCCGACCCTGAGCTGAAAGCCTCACGCCAGGATTTGCAGCTGAGAACACCAAAGCTTGTATAAAGTCTAAGGAGCCACTTTCTTCTTTGAGGTTGGGCTCAGGCCACCTTAACACTGAATCTCAAGAGAGTCCTGAAGGTCACTAGCTTTCTGTGCCTTCCTTCTGCTGATCCAGCACTTAGAATTTCCACTTCTATTTTAAAACCAATAAATCAGCATATCTTGCCAGAGGAGTTTTAACCTCTTAAGATGCAATCAAATTCTTCAGTCAGAATGACTCCTGAAAATTGATCTGGGCATTGCTAAGAATGGAAGAGAACTTGCATGTTTTTAAGGAATATTCATTGCTGATTTATAGGATAATGCTAGCTGGATCCTGCGGGCTTGAGTAATGCTGTTGTAATGAGGAAGTACTGAGGTTATCTATACCAAATAGAACAGAAAGTTGTCCTTCATTGATACTGACCATAGCACATACTAAGATAAGCACTGTAATAATGTATTTGCTGATAGATGGCTTTGTAATTGTAGGCATGCTAGTTTGAACATTTAATGTCTTTGATCACTGTTAAAAACCATTAAAACATAATATTAATTTTTAATTTCTGAAGTACCTCACTTGGTGCTTTATATAACAAACCAAATAATTGAAGGTAGCTGTGGGTTGGGTTATTTTGGGCCACATTATTTTAATTTTTTATCCTGACTTTTCTGGTTTTACCCAAAAAATTATCAATAGATGTTTCTCACCAAAATTAAGTCTCTGAATGAAACAATTTGTTTTTTAACATATTGATTTTCTCATTCAACGTATATTTCAAAGCAATAACATCAGTGAATGTTTTCTTAGGTGATTCCCCCCACCCTCCCAATCCTGTCCTATTTCTTTAGTCAGGACTGGCTCACCCTCAGAAGTGAATCCTAAAAGATCACTCATGACTCTGCTTGAACATTGGGGGAGAGCTGGGAATAGAACACCTCTTTTGAGACCTTACTTCCTCTTTTAGTGAAACAGTATCTAATTAGTTTAATCAGACTATCACAAGGATTTGCAAGGTTACATGTCCCAAGTGCCCTGTGTTATTTAGAGAAAAGTATTATGTGTATAGAACAACAGCATGATTTATCTAGCATTATTCCTTCAGCCCTTAAACTAACTGAGTGTTTTTCAGCTTCAGTGCTCAGAATCAGTAAGCACGTCAACGTAGTACTCAGATAAAAGAAGACCAAGTGACATGGCAATCACTAAAATCTCTAAGTCTGACACCATGACCATGAGGAAGCCGGCTGCTACTGGGAATCTCAGAACAGCATCATTTTTTTTTTTTCTTGCAGAGTTTAGCACTAATTTCTCTTCAACTGTGGGATGTCAAATGAAATATAATCTGTGCATGTTTTGCTAAATTAGCAAGGCATTTAGGATTATTTCTGTCTTTCTAGAAAGGATAGCAGACCTCCCCCATTGCAAGTGGGGTAATTAGGTAAGTATATTGAAACAATCTTTGCCTCTAGAGTTTTTTATTGTTAGAAACAGAAAATAATAATAGTGTTTTTATTATTGTGCTGTTATCACCAACCCATGTTCTGTTTAAAGGCAATGTTCTGTTTAAAATATAAATGGATAAAGGGAATAGAAAAATGAAAGGAGTCATTAAAAGGTGGTGGTGAGTGAGTCTAGTAAGACAGTTGCAATGCATTAAATTGTATTTTAATTGTTTCAAAGTTTTCCTCAGAATGCTTAAGGGAGAATTGCAGGCATATTGGAGAGGAAAGGCCATGCTGTGCTAGGCAGCTTGAATGAAATTATTCTAATCGTCTCTCCTTCCATTATTTTTCCTTGTGTTTTCTGTAGCCCACAGGGGAAGGAAGGGAAACAGCAGATACCACCCTTATCCCTCTGTCCCAGGTCTTGGTTGCAAAAGCTTCAAGAACATACTGTCCCTTGGAGCTTGCTTTGTAATTATGGTGCGGGCTTTTTAATGAAAGGACATATGAAAAAGTCTGAAGAATAATCTTCAAGTATCACTTTGCTGGAAGGTTGTTTTAATCCCATCAGAAACGACACAAATTCTTTCTTGGTCCCTCAAGAATTACACAAGCTGAAGTGGATATTAGGGGAAACTGTGCTCTTGTTCACATTTATGAATAATTCTGAACCTGAAAAGCTTATATAGGCAAAGCAAAATATCGGCCGGGGGAGGGGAAAGCTGCACTAACTGGTTCCCATGAGTCCATTGTTAAATATTCTGGCGTTTCACAAGCCAGTTGTTAAACCATTAGTGGCTTTCCCTTGAGCTTCACAGGAATATTTACACTGTGGACATTGATAAAAATTACACATCAACCTCCCAGTTTCCCAATTTCCCAGCATGGTGGAAGGAGAGGCCCTAGAATAATAGTTACAGCCATCTGTTGTACTTGAGAAAAAACACTTGAGTCTAAGAAGATCCATGAGGACACCTCTCTTAGTCGTGAGATGATCAAACAGTAAATAGCAGGTGATACCGCAGAAGATAATTAAAGAAAAAAATATCTGAAAGCTGTTCAGACATGGTCTCTAAATACCCATGACTGATATTCCTAGATAGGAAACTTTGGCTTTAAATACCACCATGTTTGAGTGTCTCTTTTGATTATGGTAAATGTTGTACAAAATTACCTGTAATTTAACCAAATGTTCTCTGACCTACCCCACTCCCAAACAACTCTCTTAGTAGTTTTCTACTGCCAACATTTCAAAAACTCCTTTTAGGTTTTGTTAAATCAAAATCAACCTGAATATTCAGGGGCCACTGCCTCGGGCTTTTGCAGACAGTAGACTCAGCACATGTGGTTTCGTATTTGTGCTCATGAATGGATAGCTGAATGACAACTAACTAATATAGATTTGAAATTAGAGTTAACAGTTATACTCTGCTTCCTGTGTCCCCCATTTATTAACATACTTCATTCTCACAAGAACTTATGAAATAACTACTCACATTTTACAGGTGAAAAGCAGAGCCTGAGTTTACATACCTGGCCTAAGATCGCGTAGCAGTACATTGGGGGCAAGGCTTTAAATCAAGGAGGTCTGGCTCCAGAGCTAAGAGATTAACCACCAATGCTCTTCTCAGAACCATGACATGTGTGGCTGGAATTCGGAAGTGCTACTGACCAAGAATATTCTAATTCAGTTCCTCCTTTTACTGGAATGCAATGTGTGTTATATTTTCTCTTTTTTAAAATAAAAATGTTAGTTTATATGCAAAGATTTTGACATCTCGATCAGTTGCTATGATTATTAGAGTCGCTTGTATAAATATGAATTTATTCTATTTTGGTTTGCTTGAGTAAACAATTAATAATTTACTAGAAACTACACTCTCCTGAAAACAATAAAGAAAAGATAAGCAGTATCAACAGTAACATGACATCTGCACCAGACATTATTGCAATGTAAGTTGAGGGGTAACACTTATTACGCTCGGAACATGTGAAGATTAGAACAAGATAATATACAATAAACTTCTTCCTCTAGGAAAGTTTGTATGAGAGACAATATCAAATGTATGTGAAATTCACCAAGATTCTTATAGAAAGGACATAAGGCAAAGTAAGTAGATGTTACCAAAATAAATTAGAAATAAAAGGTCACTTTCATTAACATGCTATTACAGAGTTATGTAAACTTGATTAAAATGAATTATGATGATAAAAGATTTCCTAAGAAAAGGTAATACTGAGGAAAAAAGAAAAAATCTAGACCAGATGAGAAATCGAGGAAGCATTACACAAGAATCCTGAATAATTGAAAAAAGAGGTGTGTAATGAAAGAAGAAAGCAGAGCTGTAAGTATAATACAAAACTGAGGATATAAGGGAGAAATTTAAATTAGAAATTTGAGAGGTGCCAGTATTTTTTTTTTCAGGAAGCTGAGGCAACTGGGCTAATAGCATTAACAAATCTCAGAGTAAAGAAGCATGGTTTATATTCACTAAAAAGAAATATTTTACAGTGATACTAATGAAAAAACATTACTTCCACATTAGATTACCTTTGATGATTGCTTTTACTGATTTAACATATATTTGAATTAAAGTAAAAAAAATTATTGAATTTAAAGGGTTATAAGATCAGTCTCTTAATTAGTGTCCATGTTAATGGAATGATTGAGTCAACACTAGGCATTTAAAAGATGAAGTGAGGAATCAGGACCCATAGTATCATTTTGAGAAAGAAATCAACTCAGAAACAAAAATAAATAAATGGATCTAATATTCCTTCAAGGCATAGAGGTACACATAGAGTAACACTAGAATAGCATATATGGGAACAAAAACTCTAGAGGATTTAAGCAACTTTAATGATAGGTGTGGATGCGTTTTGAACCCATAAGGACATTTATTGACAAGTTGATAAAAGCAATAATGAAATCCTGAAGCCTATGATCAAATTAATTTTTATTTATTTTTCCATCATAAATGATTAGGCTAATGGTATAATGTATTAATTAGAGTAAGTAACTCTAACTGTTGCAACAGATACATCCTGGAATTTCAGAGGCTTAACAAAAATCGATGTCTCACATGTGCAAGGGCTAAAATGAGTCAGTCTACCCTCCTTTATCTTTCAGTTGCACCATCTATAATATTTGGCCTGAAGGGTCACTCTAACATGGAAAGTATGACTTGGAGATTTATGCATTCTTTTTAAAAGTCCAGGCCAAACCCGACCTGTGTGGCTCAGTGGTTGAGCATTGACCTATGAACCAGAAGGTCATGGTTCGATTCCTGGTCAGGGCACATGCCTGGGTTGCTGGCTCGATCCCCAGTGGGGGGCATGCAGGAGATAGCTTGTCAATGATTCTCTCTCATCATTGATGTTTCTATCTCTCTCTCCCTCTCTTCCTTCCTTTCTAAAATTTATAAAAATATATTTTAAAAAAGTCCTGGCCAAGAAATAGCCCACATAACTGTTCACATCTCATCGGCCAAAATGCAATTTCGGTGACAAAACCAAACAGCAAGGAAATATAATCTTCCTGTGTGCCAAGAAAGAGAATACAGTGAAGTGAAAGATAGCATGGTTTCTGCCAATATGTATTATTAGGCTATATAAAAATCAGGCAATAAATTTACACTTGGAGCACATCCTGCTTTTCACAGTTCATCACTGGGAAAGAAAACCAAGCAAAGGGATAAACTGGAACAATCAATCCCCAGTGCCCTCACTATGAATCTAAAAGATTCCTGAGCAGAGCAGAGTGTCTGAACAATGGATGATGAGAGAGTCTTTAAAGAGAGGACTACAAATCTGTCTATAGTAATGGAAGCGTAATATGCTAATTAGACCAGACAGCCGAACAACCTTCTGGACATCATTCCAGATGTCCTTCCGGATGAAGCCACAGCGGCGGGGGCCAAGGCAGAGGCGGTTAGGAGCGATCAGGCAGGCAGGCAGAGTAGTTAGGGGCGATGAGGCAGGCAGGTGAGTGATTAGGGGCAATGAGGCAGGCAGGCATGCGAGCAGTTAGGGGCAATAAATCAGGCAGGTAGGTGGTTAGGGGCAATCAGTCAGGCAGGCAGAGGGGTTAGGGGTAATCAGGAAGGCAGACAGGCAGGTGAGTGATTAGGAGCCAGGGGTCCCTGATGCGAGAGGGATGTCCGACTGCCGGTTTAGGCCCGATCCCACATGGACATCCCCCAAGGTGTCCCGGCTTGTGAGAGGGTACAGGCCTGGCTGAGGGACACCCCCATGCATGAAGTTCGTGCACTGGGCCTCTAATATATATATATATACATATATATATATATATATATATATATATATATATATATATATATGCTGACTGGTCACTATGATGTGCACTGACCACCAGGGGCAGATGCTCAATGCAGGAGCTTCCCCCTGGTGGTCAGTACGCTCCCACTGCCACTCAGCTGACCAACCCATCTTGGTGGCCCACCAGCCCGGCAGCAGCCACTCACTGTCTCAGTAGTCCTGCAGGTCCAATCTCCAGAGAATGAGCCAGGCACTGAGGGACAAGTGAGGCAGGCCTCCTAGAAGTTGGCCTTGGGCACCACAGCTGCTTCCCCTCCCTAGACACTCCACAAGGAAGAAAGGATATAAAAGCGGCCGCCAGGTGGCTCCCGACAACAACCAGCACGAAAGTCAGCAGGATGGATCTGGATCCCAGGCTGGCAAGGACATCCCACAGCCCACCCAGAGGGCCAATGGTGTCCACCCCCCACCCCCGCAACCTCCCTCAGAACTGGCACCAGACACAGGGCTCACAGTTGGCGAGCTCCGCTGTGGCAGCACAGCCTCTCTGGATCAGAACTGACTGGGCATGAGCCTGCGGCAGGCGCAGTGGAGCTGGGATGAGCAGGAGCACCCGGCAGGAGCTGCAGGTGGCATTGGACTTCTGGTTTTGGCCCAGTCCCCACAGGCCATGCCAAGGGACCCCACCCTTGCACAAATTCATGCACCGGGCTTCTAGTGATTAATATAAAGAACTTGGCTTATCAAGTATCAACCAGTAAGTATTTGTATATAGTGATTTCAGAGAGAAAGAGAGAGAGAGAGAAAAACATCAATGATAAAAGAGAATTATTGATGGGCTGCTTCCTGCATGACCCACACTGGGAATGATTCCACAACCCTGAGCATTTGCCCGACCTGGAACCGAACTTCAATCTCTTGATTCCTGGGTTGGGTGGACACCCAACCACTGAGCCACACCTCTCAGGCTATAGTTTCTGCATATACATACTGCAGAACCTCCAGTAGCAGCCTGAAGCATTGGAAGCTGGGGCTTTATCCACCAGCCCTGGCTTCCTGCTGTTTGAGTCCCCACACCTCCCCTGCAGGAGCACTCCTACCAGCTTCTTATGCCACACCTGTCTGTGGGCCAAGAATGCCTTCTTTGCTGCCTAGAGAAAGACCTGAGGCCGAGTTAGGGGGAGCTCAGTATGACAGTGAAATGCCCCTCATAGCTGCAACAAAGTGAGAGCTGAGATACAAGGACCCAGCACAGTGAACCAACAGTGTCTGCCAGTCATTCCCAAAATTGGCATTAAAGTCAATGTGTTATCATTAGTCCAAGGTTTTATAGGGATTTGGCAACTACGAAGAAAAAGCATAATGAAAAGTCTGTATCAGCTCTCACCGAAAATAGGTAACATGGTTTTTTCTCCTTATCAATTAAAGTTCAGCACACATCTCTCCAAAACAATTTGTAGTTCCCAAGAGATTCAATTTCTGGCTTGAGTGATAAATAGAGTTATTCATAAGCAAAGAATAAAAATGAGGAAGAAAAAGATCAAATTATTATAATGGATATAAATATGCTTCATCTCTGTCTTTAATAAGAAGTTCTAACAGATATTACCACTATGAATGAGTCATATCTCATTGACTGAATTATCTCTGACACGTACATCAACAGCAAGTTCTTTGGGGCAATAGACAAAGAAAAATATAAATATGTCTCAAGAGAAATATAAGGACTTCTTACATTTTTAACGTATTACATATTATAGATAAAATAAATTGTCTAATGATAAATTTAAAATTTGTACAGAAATCAAGTGTGTATAGCTTCAAAAGATGTGTAGATTATAGAAACTTTTCATTGTATTTAATATATTCTGTTTTCTTTTGTAGCCTTAAAAACTTTCATAAGCATCAATACTCTCAAAATAGTTTTAATATTTTTTGAGTCAGGACAAAACAAACTAACAAACAAACTGAGATTCCTAATAGGTAAGCCATTTATTAGTAATTAAACATGTTCTAAGTGAAGTTGACTATGCCAGTCGCCCAAGCATTCATTCCTTATTGCATTATACTCCCATTGACTTCAGGAGTTAATACCAAAGATCACATACTAAGAACCAGAAGATTGTTTAGATACCCCTCCCAGGATAATTTAACTTGAAATACATTAAGCTAAGCAATTTACCTATCAGAGGAAATCTTTAAAATGTAGCTAGCACTTTAAAACACTACAAAGTTTATAATCAAAATATTTGAAAATGAGATTGATCTTATGAATCTTGCCAACTGAAGTACAAAAGCTTCACCCAGAGATTACAATGCTAGAAATAAGATAATTCAGGGAATCTCCAATATATTCAGGAATTTTCATATAAGCATTATTCATAAATATTTAAAAATTTAAATCAACTTTATTGAGGTGTAACTTATATTCAATAAAAACACCCATTTTGCATACATAGTTTGACAAGTTTTGACAAATGTATTCCAGTCACTACTACTCCATCAAAATAAGGAACATCTCAATCACCCAAAAAAGTGCCCTATATCCTTCAGCAATCAACCTCTCACCACCCCACCATCACTGGCCCCAGGCAACCAATGTTATATATTTTTTTTGTCACTGTACATTACATTTGCCTGTTGAATGGTTGAATGTAAATGGACTCATAAGTATTGTAATATTTTTTGCATGGCTGAAATAAGACCCTAAACATAGAATATAAAATAGGTTGGAAATTATTGTCCTTGTCATTGGAGAATAAGCTAGACTATAGACTCTCCCCTTGGGAACAATCCATCAGGAGCTTTCAGGGTAGTCAGGTGTCAATGGTGATGGTTTCTCTCAGTTTTCTTTTGGTAGGTCTCCCTTGCACTTGGAGAGACTGTAAAAATAAAGTATGCTTCCACATTATTATAGTTTCTACTTCTTCCTAAAGTCCCCTGTTTTAAAATCTGCCAAAATTCAGACATTACTCCTTCTGAGATAGAAGGAGTAATAATTATTTTGATTCATCTATTTACAATAAGCAAACACTTAAAAGTTTCAACAGGAAAAACTGATTAAAGGGTATCACATAGCTATTTATTCCCTGTCAGAACTCAGACAACGTTCTAATGTTACCCACACACATTTCAGTTCTCTGCCTGAAGACAGGAGCGTACAGTTTTTGCAGGCATTACTATGCTCTGAACAATACTTGCTTGATGATCATGATCAGGAAAAAAGGCAAGAGGAGACTGAATTAAGGGGCAACAAGTGCTAACCTAAGCCATTTATGATGTCTTAGGTGAAAGGCTGTAGTTAAATTTGAAATATATTAAGAGCAATGTTTATAATATCAGTGTCCTCCTCTATTCCCATAAAAATAAAAAAAATCAGTATGTGATTAGGATTATGGAATTTCAAGGCACATTTAGAGATGGCTCCCAACTCTTCCAATAATGGTCTATAGGGTCATATAAGGTAAATATTCTGTGTCAATACTTGAGGACCTCTCCAAACTTTCCTTTTCCTAGATTTTATTTTTTTGGTTGGCTTTTGGTATTTGCTCAACTTGTTATTCATGCAATAATTTAAACCTCTGATTCTTAAGAGAATTTGATGGATTCTGTCATTGCAACTTTGATGATCTCTGTCCCCATCCATCTTGATTTTGCCTTTCCTTCTGAAAACATCCGTATTTTCCCTGCTTTGCCTTCTTACTCTAACTCCTCTTTTCAATGCAGAACATAGTAGTTGAAGTCCAATGGGAGTATAGTTAGCCAAAGGAAAAAGTGTAGAAGAGAAAAGAAAAAATAGAGTCATTAGCATGTTTTAAGAATAAAAAGACTGCATATGGAGATTGAGAAGAAATATGATGAAATATAGAGAAAAATAAAATTGGTAAAAAAAAGCATGTAGGGTAACTGAAAGATATCTTTAGAGAAGCGGTATTAACTAAGATTGGTGAGGTAGCCTTGGCCAAGTAGCCTAGTTGCTAAGAAAATCATCCCAATTGCCAAGGTTGTGGGTTCAATCCCCAGTTTAGGGCACACACAAGAGTCAACCAATGAATGAATAAATAAGTGGAACAACAAATTGATCTCTCTCTCTCTTTCTCTCACTCTCTCTCTCTCCTTTCCTCTCTCTCTAAAAATAAAACAAAAAATTAAAAGAAAATGATTGGTGAGGTACATGGCACCAGGTCTTGGATGTTCGTCACTGTCAAAGATTTAACTGCATATAATGGATTACAATTGAAATTTCACAGGGAGTGTAAAAAATACAAAGCTTTGTTTTGGAGATATTAATCTGTAAGGTATTTGTAGCATGTAGTTTTTCCTCTGTCTTTGGAGTTAATATTGCCAAAATATTAAAAGACTGTAAGGAAAACTTAAAACATAGTCATTTAGAAGTAACTGAAGAAGTGGTTGAAAACAGATTACTATAAATGGTTGAACCTATTCAGAGGGTTCTCAATAAATAACAAGTACCCACAGGTCCTAAATGGAGTTCTAAACATAATATGAGCTGCCTTGTAAATATCCAGTAGTGAAGGAAACTCCTTAAAACATTAGTCAAGCTCTAACCGGTTTGGCTCAGTGGATAGAGCGTCGGCCTGCAGACTGAAGGGTCCCAGGTTCGATTCCGGTCAAGGGCATGTACCTTGGTTGCAGGCACATCCCCAGTAGAGGGTGTGCAGGAGGCAGCTGATCGATGTTTCTTTCTCATTGATGTTTCTAACTCTCTATCCCTCTCCCTTCCTCTCTGTAAAAGAAATCAATAAAATATATTTAAAAAAACATTAGCCAATTTGTATGCAACAAAACAAGGATTATTCCTAAGGAAACTAATAGACCATACTCTTGAATTGCTAAAAAAACAAACAAACAAACAAACAAAAAAACAACTCAAGTTGAATTTATAAAGCCCTTAGAAGTGCTTAAAGTCAGAGGCCGGGGGATTGTGGTCTTATTTACTGTTGTTTGTTTGGTTTTAACCAATGCCAGATATAGGCATACTGGTGGTATTCAACAAATCTTGAATAAACTATGTTCGTCTTTTATTTTGTTTTGAAATCATGGCAGAACCTATTTTTAGTGCATTGAGATTTCTATCAGACAATATTGGTTTCATACAAAAATACTTCTCTCTGGCAGCGTATGTTTGCTCTTCCATTAGTAAAATTTAGAAAGTGAGAACACAAAAACACGAGAAAACAAATACAATAGAGCAGAATAGGGAGCTTTATTATGGCAGAGGCTAACAAGTTATGGAGTTGAAGCATGACAGAAAAGCAATAGAATCATAAAGAAGGCAAATAACCTCCAAATTATTAAATCAATCTAATGCAAAGATTCAGAGGCCCTTCCTAATTCTAAAGTGTTAACACTGTTCAGATAGTAGCAATGCTACAGAGCAAGGAAATAATGCAATAGTCAAAACGAATAAGCTAACACGCTGTGTAATCTTGATAATAAGTGGCAATGAAATTGTTAAAGGACAAAGAATAGTAAAGAAAAGTGTGGAGTTAAGAGATAAAGTGAAAGATTTCCAAGAAGATGAGGGGACTGAAAACATTGTTACTTGTATGGTTTTGGAAATTTGGGAAGGGGAGTGAAAGATAATCATTCACTTCTCAGGAATACTGAAAGGTGGGGCACACATGCACATTTGCAGAGGGTTAGAGTACATGAGGACTTTAAAATGAATGAGTTTTATTTTTTACCTTGTACAATATGTAAAAATTAGAGGCCTGGTGCACGAATGCGTGCACAGCTGGGGTCCCTCGGCCTGGCTGGCGATCGGGGCCCATTGGGTAGTCTCGCCCAGTTCTGATTGGGCCGATCAGAGCTGGCTGGCCGCAGGAGGTTGGCCAGCCATTGGGAGGTTGGCTGTGGGAGCGCACAGGAATTTCATCAGCCAATAGCATACAGGATAATGTTTCTTATTAATCCAATAAACAAATAATTCCAAAAGCAATGATATGTTAATTACACTATTGTTCCAGGCAAAGGGAGATGAAAGCAATAAAGTCCAAATTTAGATGAGGGATATCGTTTTGTAAGAGGAGGCACTCAGGAGACCAACTTCAACCAACCTCTACCTGACTTCCAGTTGCCAGGGAAAAACAAAAGCCCCTTTTAGCTAACGCAGGTTCTAGGGAATGAAGGTGCTGGTGTTGGCAGGGTCACTGGGCGGTTTTTGCCATTGTCTAGGATGAGTTGCCTCAACAAGACAGGAGCTAATGTCCCAACAATATCCAGAGAGCTATTCAGGTCAGCAAAGTATCATCTTGCCTAGAACAAAATCTCTCAGATTATCCTCATAAACTCTGGGTATTTATAGTCTAAAGTTCCCCTTCCCATAGCTGCTTCTCTGCATGTTTTTATAAATAAGTCCCCATCAGTGTACATCATCAACTAGGCTACTGATATAAGATGATGACATCTTGACACAACTTACTTCATACATATATCAAAACCATCAAAACAACTTTGCTTCTAAAACAACATTTTTTGGTTTTGTCATAAATAAGTGTATAAAAACTATGTCACTTGTCATAAACAAGTGGATATAAAAATAATATCAAACCAGTACACAACACCAGGTCTCTGGGGAAAAAAATGTATATAATTGACCCTTGAACAACACAGGTTTGAATTGTTCAGGTCCACTTACGTGCAGATTTTTTTCCATAAATATACAGTGGGTCCTCCACATCCCCAGATTTTGTCTCTGCAGATTCAACCTACAGCAGATTGAAAAGAGTAATTTTTATTTGAGGTTGGGAATCTATCCATGCAATGGGCCAACTGTATGCATTTATCGATACCGTTTTATAGAAAGGACTTGAGCATCCTTGGATTTTTATATCCGCTGGGGCTCTTGGTACTGAGGGATGACTGTAGTTACGTTTGGGAGAGTCAGAAGTTACATGTGGGTTTTACACTGTGCAGAGGTCAGGCCTCCCAACCCCTGCATTGTTCAAAGGTCAACCGTTTATATAACACTAAAAAAGGATTATCATGATTTATAAATTAAAATAAAATACACAACACAACTATATTATTAGTTTCTCACAGAATAATTTCATTGATTTTGGCTGAATTCTTATATCTACAGCTAAACTATGGGCTCAATTGGCAAAAAAATTGATTGACTTTTTAGTTTAGAATGATAATTAAGATGAGGGTAAAATAATGAAGACATTGTGGGAACTGTGCTCATTCATGTATGCAGTGAAAAAAAATCTTCTGAATTGACTAATAGTTTTTGTTTAATACTGGAAGGATATTTACTAAAATGTTTTTATGACAGTCACAAAATGGTGGTGTAAATATTCCCACCATGACTGAATTCAAACTAATATGAAATCATTAAATGCAGAGTTGGGAAGAGATATTCGGTAGCACATCATTGTATAATATTTTTTCAACTTAGGTACCATAGCCTATATAACCTTAAAAACACATATAATAGTAACATATACTAAAATAGCTAAAAAATTATAATCTTCTATGTTATTTGTTTTGCTTTCAATATAGATTTATGTTTATATAATTTAAATTTCAACAATGGCTAGGTTTAACAAATGGCTCTACTATTCCTGAAAATTTAAATTATCTCTCCTGCATGGAGGAACATGGGAATTTATGCTAAACGAAATACTAGTAAGCCAGTCAGAGAAAGACAAGTATCACATGATTTCACTCATATGTGGAATCTACAAAACTAAATAAACTGAACAAAATAGACCCAGATACATGGAAGCATGGAACAGATTGTCAAATCTTAGAGGAAGGCTGGAGTGGTGGGTAAGTGGGAAGAGATTAACCAAAGAACTTGTAAGTGTATATGCATAACCTGTGGACAATAGTGAGGTCAAGGCCTGGGACAGGGGGTGGGGGCAGGCTAGAAGGGGTCAATGGGGAAAAAGGGGGAGATATGTAATACTTTCAACAATAAAAACTTTTTAAAAATTGGCTCTCACAAATTATTCTGAGCTGGTTCCATCATCTTATAGGCACACATCATTTTATTGCTCTTTACTTTATTGTGCTTCGCAGATGTTGCACTTTTTTTTTTTACAAGTCAAAGGCAAGATCCTCCACCATCAAAAAGATCACTACTTGCTTTATTGCAATTCCCAGTTTATTGCAATTCTCAGTTTATTGCAGTAGTATAGAACCAAACTCATAATATCTCCAAGGTAGGCCTGAATCAAAAGAAATATTTGCACTAGTTACACTGAAAACTAATGATAGCTTAGCATTTTTAGTCAGAGCAAATGCATTTTAAAATCTTCAGTGTTTTCTGGAAGCAATGATACAACTCCCAGTCAGGGCTGGCTCCTGAGGAAAAAAAACAAACAAGTTTTATATTAATGGTCCCAATATATTAAGCAGAACAAAAGGCCAGTTTTACTATTCTACATTTTAAAAAGTTTTAGCTATGTCTACTTATGAATCTCCAGGTTAATTTCATTAAGGAACTTATGGATGAGTTCTAGTTATGCCCAATTCCATATTCACCAACAAATTCTGTTTTGCTGTGTGACATTAGGCAAGTCACTTCCTTTTCCGTGGCAGTTTCTTAACCTACAAAATGTAAATGCCCTACCTCACAAGGGCATAGCAAAGTGTAACAAATTAAAAAATATTACAAATTCAAAACGCAATTGCACCATTAAAAACAGCAATTATGAAAATTAGTAGGAAACGAAGACAACTCCTTTGGAACCGAGCCATTAATTTTTAAATAAGAAAAGTAGAAACATAAAGGAGCAGCCTCATCATGATCCGTTATAACCTCTCTTTTGGGAGAAAGGTATCATGCACCAGTTACTCTCTCATGGAGAAAAATAGAGAGGCATGAGACCCCAGCCTGCTTCTATTATGCTAGCATCTGCAATCATTAGGTTCAAGTGGCATTTTTTAAAAATTATTTTCTGCGAAAGAGTCCCAAGGATACAATAATGATCATTTAATGGGATTTACAGTGACACAATAGATATCACTGCTCTTCCCCACCTGAATTCTGAACCAATTGAGAAAGGCAGATGGGGCACCGAAATATCATCCTTATTACTGACCGTGAAAAATGTGGCTTATAGTGGAGGGTAAGTGGGCTTTCTTATAATGAATGCTACAATAAAACTGACTTACCCGTCATAACAATAGCAAAAGGAGATCACTGCACACTTTCATCATAGAATGCAGCCTTTGATAACTTATAGCATGGGGGATCTAGACAGGATACATGCTCAGATTGAGAGAGAGAGAGAGAGAGAGAGAGAGAGAGAGAGAGAGAGAGAGAGAGAGTCAGCCCCTATCCCCACCTTCTCCTTCTAAATTCACCCATCAGGTATGTCTCTCTTCTTCACTAGGAGATAAATGGATAATGATATGGAGAAAGTCTCAGAATGTTACACTAAAGGAGCTCCCTATACAAGAAAGGAAAAATATTTAGCAATAAAGAAAGCTCATTCTTTCCAACCCTATCACAGCATCATTCAAAACTATTAGTGTAGGGGAAAAGTTGTACATGCCCAACCCAGAAAATAATTTGGGATCAAAGAAAAAGACATTTCCCTTTAGTCCACCATTAATGAATACCAGACTCAGTACTAGGTGCTCAGATAAGTTGAGCAACTTAAGGAAAGTCACACAGCCAGCAACAGCATATGACTAGACTATGTAGTCTTTGAACACAAAAATTATTTTAGTTATTAATAACCATTTAATAACTATAGCTTAATAACACTATGGAGCATTGTAAATGTTTATGGAAGAAAGGAAAGAAACAAGAAAGCAAGGAAGAGAGAGAAGAATTGAGATAAATAAATACAAACCCACACCTGAATGGGTCTTCTCACCACTCTACATTGCCTAGATATGAGTGTTATAACTGGGTTTAATGACTCCTGTAATCTTATTACACAGTTAGGAAGGAGGTACTCTTGAATTATTATATTCTTACTAGAGGCCTGGTGCACAAAAAGTCATGCACTTGGGGGGTCCCTCAGCCCCGTCTGTGCCCTCTCGGAGTCCAGGAGTCCCTGAGGGGTCCTTAGTACTGTCATCTACTCTGTTAAATTCATTCATTGTTAATTTTTTCAATATTCAATTTTATGTAAATATTAACAAACCTATACTCTCTTACTTTTCAAATGTTCTGATAACTATTTCGGGCTTCTCATTCTGTGCACTGCACTTACACCGCTACTACCACTGCACTCGCCAGCCCTCAGCCGGCTTCTGGCTGAGCGGTGCTCCCCCTGTGGGAGTGCACTGACCACCAGGGGGCAGCTCCTGAGTTTAGCATTTGCCCCCTGGTGGTCAGTGCACATCACAGTGACCGGTTCCTCTGCCGTTCGGTCGATTTGCATATTAGGGTTTTATTATATAGGAGTATTCTTAAGAACAGTAAGTCTCTAAGGACAATGTGTTTAGTTTTTCAACTAGCCCCAAAATTTTACTGGCTGCATGCTGAGGTGATATATAATTTCATGTTTCCTCAAACCATATGTGTCATTGCCTCATGAAATATTAACAAACCTATACTCTCTTACTTTCAAATGTTCTGATAACTATTTCGGGCTTCTCATTCTATGCACTGCACTTACACTGCTCTATCATATTTCCAATTTCTTTTCTCTTTCATGCTGTATTTCCCAGGCATTTCTTTCAATTCAATTATTCTCCCTTTCTTGGCATCTACTCTGTTAAATTCATTCATTGTTAATTTTTTCTCTAGAAATTAATTTTATGTAAAGAGATATGCTTCATTTTTTCCAACATTTTGTTCACTTTCTACTTTTTTAAGCAATAAGCAATAGGAAAGAACAGCATGGGAGAGAAAGGGTAGTATAAAATGAGGTTCAAAAGGTAACCAGAACACACAGGGTTATCGAGGTGATTGTAAAGAGTTTGTGTTTCATTCTAAGAGTGAAACCATTATTTTAAGCTGGCATATCATATTTCATTCATGTTTGAAAGCATGCCTTCTCAAAAAACGGGAGAAGGCTGCAGGAAAAAGTGACAGGAGGCTATTTGGGAGGTTTAGAAAAGCAATTAAGAGGTTTGGATTTGATTACGAAAATAAAAATGGAGAAGTGAAAATTATCCTTAACATATGCTGATCAGTGCTCAGAGCTTATGCACATTATCATTTTTAGTCTTCTCAACAATGATTAAGTTATTATTAGCCTAATTTTTCAGATATACAAACGGAGGGATAGTTATGCTAGGTAACTTGCTAAATTCACACAACTATTACAATAGTTTTGATTAAGATCTCTTAGTCTAGTCACTCTGCATAAGAAAGAGAAATAATGAAAAATTAAACAAATAAATAATCAAGGTATATTCATATTGTGACATGTGTTATGAAGAAAATATAGCAGGGTAATCAAGAGAGACTGGTAGTTGGGGTGGTGATAACATAGCCAATTTTGAGTTGAGAACAGGTTGACAAGAAAATAGGCGTAAGCAAATCTGGGAGAACAGTCTTTGCAGGGATTACAGATTGGCATTTTTGTAAAACTATCAGCATAATACTCTTAGTATTAAGAGCTCTTAAGTCTAACTTAGAGTCACTCTTTTAATGTGTTGACCTCTCTCAGTATATAGTGAGCAATAACCTAGTCCCTTTTGTCAATTTCATGTCTTGTCCCTATGTCTATTAATGATAAATCCCAAAAGAAAAGTCTTTTGCCTTGGCTTTGGGAGCAGCAGGATAGGATTGATGTGTGTATCTTGTGAAAGGAGTAAGAGAACTAATAGCCAGACATGGTGGAGAATTTCTGGAAAGATCACATTAGAAAATTGTCACAGTTCCCCCTTAAATGCAGTTTTGCTTCCTGTGGTTTCAGTTACTCCTGGTCAACAAAGGTCTGAAAATATTTAATGGAAAATTCCAGAAATCAACAATTCATATATTTTAAATTGTGCATCATTCTGAATACTGTGATGAAATCTCGCAATGTCCGGCTCCATCCTGCCTTGAACATGAACCTTCCTTTTGTTCAGTGTATCCACACTGGATATGCCACCTGCCCATTATTCACCTAGTAATTGTCTCAGTTACGAGAGAGAGAGAGAGAGAGACGGAGAGACAGAAAGAGTCATCATTCACATTACAGTATGATGCTATAATTGTTCTATTTTATTTTTAGTTATCATTGTTAATCTCTCACTGTGCCTAATTTATAAATTAAACTTTATTATAGACATATATGTTTAAGAAAAATGATTATATATATATATACACATATATAAATGCATTTTGGTATTATCTGCAGTTTCAAGCATCCACTGGTGGTCTTGGAACGTGTCCCCTGCAGATAAATGACAGGTTCCTGCCTTATGAAAAGGGAGTGGGGAAAACAGATGGTCTGAGATTGAAGCCTTGGCTTTTAACAATATTTCTTGATGAATGAATGGCTCTTGTGGAATTCACTTCTATTCTAAAAGAGTATCAATATTTTAAAAGTAGCCACCTGGGTCTTTATGGTCACTGGACAAATCAACATGCTTCTAAGGAAATGTATTAGTATGTCTAAATTACATAATTTCACATTTTACCTTGGCAGCAGTAGGAAAAGGCAGTTAGTAAGGAAACGTGTGGCCTGATACAAATCTCAATATATTTTAAATTTCAGAAAAGGCACATAATTATGGAAGTAATATGTGAACATATAAATGCTGGCGCGCGTGCACACACACACACACTCAGGATGTTTCTGTCTGGCAATCTTTTGTTGACTGATAAGTCACACTGTGCCTCCCCTGGCCTAGTCCTATGGAAATCCTACAGAAAATGAAAAATCATTACTTGACTTGATACTCGGCAGGACTCATAAACAGCACTCACATACTTGACTGCTGTGCTGCAATCATTTTCATTCAGTGATAAAGCACACGTCTATATCTAAGAATATCTTATTCAGTGTTCCCAGCTATAATACCAAAGACAATGCTCGCTCATCAATAGCTCTGCAGAAAGAGAAAGAAGCTGTCTGGATAAGGGGAAGGGAGGCGTTGCCACAAACGAAAGTCCTGGCACTCTGCCCAGAACTCTAAGTGCATCGAGAAATCTGCACGCACTCTTTTCCACGCGCCGGATGAGGAACAGAGAGGAATCCAACCACGTTGTACCAATAACTCACGTTCTGAAGTCAAAGTGCCTGCTTCAAATCCCTCGTGTGCTTCTTGTAAGTCAGGCGAGCCTTGGCGAGTGACAGAATCACACGTCTAAGCCTCCTTACCTGTAAATGGCTTGAATAATTGAACCTCCCCTTCCCACGAAAGAGATGTTGTGAGGATTAACTGTGGATCACTTTAATGCTTCATAATTGTATGTGATCAATATTAACAATTTTCAAAGCACTTTCTTAACATGAGGCATAAAATAGTAATTAAATTATCATTCTGTAATGGGAGACTTACAACTTGATATGTGTACCAGACCCTTGACTAAAATTGGTATATATGATTATTTTAATGACATTTTATTTCATTTCAATCCAGAACCTCATACTTAGTCAATTATAACTGAAGATACGTTGTAGAATAAACTACATACTTTTTACTAGACAGTTATTAATGCAAACATAAATATGTATTTGGTAAACTACAAATAGTATTTACTTTGACACTTACATTGATTTTCTGTTTCCCCTTTCTTGAATTAACATGACATTTTAGCTAGATCTCTAGTTATATCTCCTTTCTAGTTCCATTCTCTTATTCCTAACCTGAAGATATTTGTGTGTTGTTGTTAATATTTTTATTGCTTCTTAGAGAGAGAAGTAAGGAGAGGGAGAGAAACATCTATGTGAGAAACATTGCTTGGATGCCTCCTGCACACCCTTTACTGTGAGAATCTAACCTGCAACCCTTTGGTGTACCTGACAATGCTCCAACCAATGAGCCACCTGGCCAGGGCTTCTGGTTCCATTTATATTGCCATCTTTCATTTCTGAATTCTGTTGGCCAAAATAAATCTCCTGTGTATTTAATACTGCAATAGAATTTTAATATCAATTTCTTGGATTCTTTAGTCCCCCTTTTTCAATTTGCTCTGCAGTGCTGAAATTTAAAAAGATTTTTCTCTCCTCCAGCACATTTTCTAAAAGCTTATTCCTTATTCCTTAGGATACAACCCAGAAAACAATGAGTCATTTGCCAGCTACTTCAGTTCTGCACCTCTTGGATCAAAATTCAAGACTCTATAATCTTGACCCAGCATCATCATGAGAATGGGAAGGATTTTTATTAACAGTGCCTTAGCAAGGGGAAAGCTGTTTTCAGGGTGAGAAAATCATCTAGCTAGTTAATGGGCTACCCAAGAAGAAAAATCACCTTCACTCATACATGTAAAGAACACATCAGTTTACATAATCCTTACAGTGTATGAATGTGCACCAACAATTTTCCTCCCAGTCACTGAGAGTTGAAATTCTAAATTGTTTATTACTCACTTTCACTTTCTGTGTAGGTTATACTTGCTCACATATTATTAACTAGAGGCCCGGTGCATGAATTCATGCATGGGTGTGTATGGCCGGCCTGCCCCGATGGGGACTGATTGGGGTTGGTGGGCCGGGGGGAGGGGCCACGGGAGGTTGGCCAGCCAGACCTGCCCCCATCAGGCTGGTTGGCCGGCCGGCTGCAGTGTGTGTCATAGTGACCGGTCATTCCAGTCATTCTGGTTGTTTTGGTCGCTTGGCTTTTATATATATAGATATTGGATCCTTATAATCACCCTTTGCAGTGCGATGAGCAAGCATCTCCCTTTGGGGACACTGAGGCTCAAGTGATGCCCTGAGGATGACTCTGCTGGTGACAGGGAAGAATCAAGGTGAGGACCCAGGCTGTAAATCCATGTCCAGTATGTTTCATATGCCACAATGCCTTCTTCACATGTTATCCTTACTGAACAACAGTTAGTTCATGATTCCTTGTTTGTAACCCAGCAAAATAAAGCTCACCAAAGAGGAAACTAGTTCTATTTTTCTTCTTTTCTTTTTTTGTCATTAACTCAAGTTCTAAATGATACTAACCTAAATAAACATTTTGGCACAGAGTAAGCAAATTATGTTTGCTGTTGTTCTTCCTACAGAGCAATGAATAAAAATAATAAAGCACAAAGCACATATTACTAATTGGAAAATAGTGACTCATCATCATGGTACCTAGTATAAATACGGGGCGGGGGGGGGGGCAGTCTAGTACAATGAGAAAAACATGGGCTTTAGGAGCAGGAAGACATGAGTTCAAGTGGAGTCTGAACTGCCCTTTATTGGTTGTTTGACCTTGGAAAGCCATTTATCTTCCCTTACCTTCAGCTTTTTCATCTGTATAATGAAGATTAGAATTCTTAATTTGCAATGTTGTTATGACTATAGTAGAGTATATGATGCATCTAAAAGAGTATATGGTGCACATTTAATATTCAGTAAATAGAAACATTATGACAATTAGTTGATTATATGATTCAGTAAATCTGAGGTATAGAAAAATCAGAAAGCTTTCCCAATGTCATAAAAATGAGCCACTTTCAGAGCTAGAAAAAGAATACATGTGTCATCACATGGTTTACTATTCACTTCAAATAAGGTCAGCAATCAAGCGTTCTTATTTCAAGAAAAAATTAGGTAGAGTGATTTTTATTTTTTTATTTTTTATTTTTTTGGGGGGCGGTATTACAGAAAATTAAAGTCCAGGGATAAATGGCAGACATGTTTCACTGAAATAGTCACTGTACTGGTGTTAAATCAATACTGGAAATATTATATTCTATTTTTGCTATCATAATTAGAAAAATAAACTAAAGAAAATCTACATATTTCTAGTATCTTTGCCATGTACTTTCTAAGCCTCACTTACCTCATCTACAAAAATATGAGTTTAAATTTATAATCCTTTACCAGATTAGTCAGGCTGTTATTCTATGATTGCAGAAGCAAAACACACATTCAGACAATAACAATATTTTGCATTTGACAGGGGACCTGTGACTCAAAATTATTTTGTCAGGATTGTGAAATATGAACTGAATGAAGTGGAACTACCGATTCACATATCTAGAAGAAAGTAAAGTCATTACTAATAACTTCAATAGTTGATGAATTAATAAATCCTTTTAGCCTTGAACAGGAATAGTATGTAGTGTGTTCCAGGCAGTTAGTGTTAAATTAGTCAACTAATTTACCTTTTTTAAAGCTTACCATAATTTGCTACCTTCAAATATATGCCCTACTTACTGTGCTGTAAACCAGAGGTGTCTCTCACAGAAGGAGAGCTCTCTGGGACTCTACCATGGGAGAGGCATTTGGGTTCTCCCCTGCAAGAAACAAAGGAAAGAATTTTCTATTGCTACTGTTATTTTCTGAGGACAATTGGAGAAACTACACCATCACCTTAATATCATGGCAGTCTCCGTGGACATTAAAGTCTAAATGCTTGTAAGAGTCTAAAAACATGTACCATATCTTAGGTTAAATTTAATCACTTAATAAGAAAAAAAATGTGCACCACATTTCTTTAAAAGGGAAATGATATTTCCATACTTTTGTATAAACTGTATTCTCAAATCTAAAGTATTGTGTAATTGTTATAATTGTATATAACATAGACTGGAATTTTGGCTTAGAACACACCACAGAGGAGCCTTAACCAGCCCAGGATGTCTGTTTAAGCATGTTTCTTCAATTCTTAATCTTGGAATTGAAATAGCCCCTGGAGGAAGACCATTGCCTCAAAAGGCTTTTCTTGACATTGTGCCTGATTTTTTAAAAGATTTTTTACTGATTGAGGAAAGGAGAGGGAGAGAGAGAAACATCAATGTGAGAGAGAAACATTGATCAGTGCCTTCTGCATGCCCCCTACCAGGGATGCATCCCACAATCTGGGCATGTGCCCTGACCAGGAATTAAACTGGCAACTTTTCGGTTGCCCAACCAACTGAGCCACACGAGTCAGGGATAAGGCCTCATTTTAAATGGGGGAGAGGTGTGTTCAGGAGAACTGCTTTGATGTAAATGCTATAACAAATGTTTGACATAATCTTGACAGTTGCCCCTGGTTGGACATGATGGCAAATAGAACAGCAGTTGTTTACATTGTGTGTCACAATCTAAAAGTAGTTTTCCTCATTAAAAAAAACATGGATAACCTAAATTTCCCTGTTTCATGTGTGGTTAATGGTGGCTCAAATCCATCTTCATTCAGAAATGAGAACCAGAGGGCTGAAGGAGTCATTGAGTATTCAAGACTCATATTTTTTTAAAACACATTTTAAGTATTATAAATTTAGACATCTCAACCCATCATTTTAGTATATTTATAAGAAGATTTCAAAGAACTCTACCAACTTCAAACTTTTCTCTAAGTACTATTAATATATTGCAAATAAAGTTAAATATATATAACTACATTCTGATTATAATAATCTCAAAAGGCTCACCACCATATCATATAATGAAATAACCATCTTAAATATTTTCAGTATATAATAAATATTGACTTCATGAATACTGCTTTTCTGTTGTTGTTTTTTTGTTTGCTTGCTTAACAAATGTTTTTTCACTTAGATGTAGACCTGCTTGCAAAATTGTACTGATTTATCTGAAAAACAACACTAAAATTGTATGAAATATCGAGGCACATTCAAAGTTCATTGAATTTGTGCTTTCTGAGCCTAGATTTCCAATGAAATAATATATTGTCTTATGTAGTTGTGCCCCTTCTGGAGCCCTAAAACAACCCATTTTCCTTAACACTGCATTTTTGAGCTATGTGTCAAGTCTGAGATGCACTGCCTTTTCTGAAACTGGCTGTACCCAAGCACAGAGAAGCTAAGGAAAGAGGTGGTGCACAGAAACACACTTTAGTTGGAGTTCACCAACAGTGTCTTCCAAAGAGTCTGCCATTCAAAAACACATTCCTTTGGAAATAGTGGCAGAACCATCAGTGTGAATAGTGAGCAATGTATTTTGTTATTGTGTTTCTCTGATTATGGTGTGATCAATTCCTAGTTTTATTGAAAACATATTTTCTAGATACCTGTACACAATTATCAACAGAACAGTGTTTTTTTACTATTTCTTTTAAATTTGATAATTGCATTTCTATTTTTTTTTCAAGTCCTGGGTCTCTTTAACATTTTTTATTTAATTTATCGGGGTGACATTGGTTAGTAAAATGATATAGATTTCAAGCATACAACTCTATTATACATCATCTGCACATTGCCTTGTGTTCCTACCATCCAAAGTCAAACCTCTCTCTGTCACCATTTATCCCTTGTTTACCAGCTTCCATATTCTTTATAAAACTTCATCCAACCTAAAAAATGGCATCAAATGTATTATGAAAATAAAAGAATTAAAGAAAATTATTATTTTCTTCTTTAAGTTGATTTTTTTAAGGGAAATGATATTTTTTTAAGGGAAATATCATTCTTTAAGTAATGAGTTCCAAAAAAATGTCAAATCCTTATACTGTTTTATTTGAATGCTTCATAAACTAATTCTATTGTATTCTTAAAAAAAAAAGTAAACACACATGTAACTGATTGGTAGGATAAACGGATAAACTTGATAAAGTAACATAATCAACACAACTTTATAAACTACCTCTCATATTCTTTTCAAAATTTATTCATAGATGTTTCTTGTACTCATTAAAATAAAAAAGATCTATGATCACTTTACTACACACACACACACACACACACACACACACACACACACACACAAACCCTCTGAATTATTTATTTAGAAATCTGCATGATTCATTGAAAAGAAAAGTTTCAGGTCTCTTCTCCCCACAATCCTTAACTACCCCACCCCTCACCATCAGTATTGCTGGGTAGCAAGTAGGGTGACTCCTCTTTTGTGAAGGAGCATGATTGGCTTGTTCCCTTTATTCTGCTTGATAATCCCATCTCAAGCATTTAGCCCTTCTTTTATTGGATTTGGGGGAAATCTAATGGAATACATAAAATGTGCATTCATTGGTATTGTAATAAAATAATCTTTATACTCCTTGGGCTTGGTGTAGGTTGAAAATAAAATCTTGGCTTCATGGCGGCTTTCAGGTAAACCTTCTAAACTGGCTGCTGGGACTCTATGAACAACCCCTGATGTGGACGATACAATCTGCCCTATAACTGCCCTGCCCCAGCTTCCCCCCTTCTCTCTGCCCCTCAGAGCCCCAACCATCCACCTCCACTTTTCTAGCTACCCATTCCCACACAGTCTCTTGGACAGGAATCGAGGGCTCTGTTCTTATATCACTTCTGTGTGGTCCATTTTTTTTCATGGACAATTCTTACAGTCTTCCAAAAAGCAGCTACCATTCTGGCTTTCTTAGCCTGTCAGGCAAGTCCCCAGGGGTGGGTAGGCATTCTCTCTGGGTAGTCCTTTTGGCATCAAAGGGTGCAGTTCCTCCAGAGTTAACCAATAAAATACAAAATGCCAAATTAAATTTTAACTTCAGATAAACAACAAATAATGCAATAATTAGGATAAACTTATACAAAAACTGATCATTGTTTATCTGAATTTCCACCCTTCCCTATGGCTGAGTAGGACATAACAACACCTCTCTCCAACATCTTTGCAATTCTCCTCCCAATTCTCCCTTAATCTGGGCTATGTCCCTAACAGGTAAAGGCAGGGGATAGTTCTTAAATATTGCTTTTGACTTTTTTGGATTTATCTCACAATTCATTAAGCATCAGAAATCTACCTTATCTCAATGCTTCAGTTGAAAATTTAAATTTAGCTTCTTGTTTAATAAATATGCTATAATGTATATTTATGGATATTTTTAAAATCCTCTAAAACTTTTCATATCATTAGTGCCCTATCACAAGTACATTTGATTTAAGTGTTTTTAAATCAAACTATTTTTATATTTATGTACTATACCATATTAAATGTATAATTACATAACAATTATAATTTTTTCTCTAATGCCTCAATCTTTCCAGGAAGTGCAACAGCAGCCCTGTTCTTCCTGGAATTTCCCCTTTGCTTGTCTCAACTATGATCTTTCATGAGTCTTTTCTTTACTTCCTCTGATTTGCCCAGGATGGTCCTTTGACCTGAAATAAGACAACCAGAATTATCCATTGGTAACATATCAATTCTGAGAAAAATCAGTTAAACTTAACTTTCACATATACAATTCAGAAGCTGTAATTGATTATATTTCTTACTTTCTAGAAATAAAAGGATCTCAATGACAGTTTTGGAGGCATCTGAGTGACAGTTCTTATTATTTCTGTGGTCTGTATAGATGCCACTCTGGACCTTCTCACATTCGAGATGTTTAATTTTTCCTTGATTTTTTAGACTGATCATTTAAATTAGTTTTTCTAATCTAGAGTTAGGATTTCCTTACCTTACAATCTAAGATTTCTCAAGTGTTGCAATTCAATTTATTATTTCAATCTGTATCCAACAAAATACTATGAAGACTTTCATAAAATGCAATAAATTGGGGAGATAATAGGTTGAAACAGATCAGCTAAGATAAGTTAATTAGTCCTATTATAGAAATGTAGTTAAAAGAGAGAGAAACAAATAAATGAGCATCACAATTAATACACTTAATGTTTCAACATATACCACACACACATTCCATCCACACAAAAAGAATTTATGGAATCATACTTCAAATGGGAGGTTATACCTGAGTGGGATTATATTTAACTAGGATAAGAAGAGAAGTAAGAATACAGGCTCTAAGAATTCTTCAACAGATTATCAACTTTCTTAGGAAAACGTTTTTTAGAATGTTGGAATGAAAATCTCTGTGTATATGAACATTGAGCAATGGTGTTGCTCAGTGTTTTCTGTTTGTTTGTTTTTTGTCACCAAACCACCCTTTTCACAATGGCAGGCAAATAATTAGAAAAGTGCATCTGCCTACTTTATTATCATTTCAGCATTACATCTAGTCTTGGCTCAGAAATATTTCAGACAATGGTTTGGTATTCTACCCTTTGCTCCTTTGAGAGGTTTCTCCCTCATTACATTAATGACCTTCAAACATTTTCCCAATGCCTTTTTGCTGCCCTAGTTTCTGTAGCACAGATACTTAATCAGTTACCTCTATAGCAGTTCTAACTTTAAATTTAAAGGCCCAGTGCTTTATTATCATGCACAATAGACAGCACAATGTGACGGAATTAGGTGTGAATCAGGTAAATCACCTTTATAGATGTGCAACTATAGGACCTATTTTTTTGCAAGCAACACATTGGGAATATATATATATATATATATATATATATATATATATATATATATATATATATAAAATTTCCTTTACCATACTTTTTATTTCTATATGTCTTTTTTCATATTTTCTCAACAAGAAAAGATAATTGTGGCCTTTTGATCAATTGTTTTGCAATAAAGTTCACATAATGTTTATGCAATGAGTCTTGAAAGTACTTTAACTTATAGAAATAATATATGATACACATAATATTTATCAAGCTTCTGTTATATATCTACCTTCATTTCAAGGGTTGTGTAATCATAAAGAAATGGAAAACATGATTTGAGATAACATAAAAACATATATAGTAAGCGATCAATGTATGGCAGAAAGTTGCAAATATTCTAACTGAAAAGAACGTGCAATATACCTGTAGTGTGAAGAAACCAATGTACATCTATATTACAATGATATTTTCTTGTGGTGTTCATACTCATTTTAAAAATCAAGAAGTGAGCATATTGTGTCTTTGTAACATTTTTCTTTTGAGGAATCACTCCGTCTCTATATATGTGAGGTCCTGGGTGCTGCAGTCATAGTAGCTTTCTCTGCCTGCATCTCACTTCCATCCTCATTACCTGGCTCCAACAGAAGCTGATCACATGATCCACAATGTCCAGTGAGTGGGGACACCGTGTACAGTCTGTTATGCCTAAGGATGTCTGGCCAAGGGAATGAGTGAGGCCTGAAATCTAGCCATGCTTCTCTCCTCAAGCTGTGTACCTTGGCATGGGGTGTATGTGCCCGGAGAAAGGTCACCTTTTTCTAATTCTCATAAAGGCTCCATCTGCTTGCCAAGCTGTTCACCTGCAGGGCTGCCTCTACCTAGTGGGGAAGTCATTTGCTCATTTGTACAAAGGCTATGGAGCCATATGGGCTAGCAGAAGCCCTGCCAATGAGAAAAAGCCCAGACTCTTTGCCTCAGTGGCTGTTTTGTGGAAGGACCCAAACTCAAGGCTGGTCAATTAGAATTCTCCCCTGGACTTTTATATGACAGCTTGAAATATTGCATTTAATAGCTAGGGTTGCTAAACTGAAAGGAAAAAAAATGGCCACCGCCATGCCATATTCCTCACTACATGGAGAGTCTATGTGCAGCATTAAGCAAACACAAGGAGGGGAGGAGGGTTGAAAGGTGGAAACATATGGAACAAGCTCTGACTGAACTCTTGGTTCCAACAGTCACTGAAATCTCTACCAACATTTCCCACTTACATGAGCCAATGGATTCTTCCTCAATTAACTGGGTGCATGTTGTGTTTCTGTCATATTCAAATGAAAGAGTTCTGATATACACCAGTGGTATACTGACTAGTTCAGTTGTTGCAATTTGCTAGAAAAGATAGTGTGCATAATAGGATGCTACTAATCTATCCCTAATAGCAGTGCTGCCGGTTACTATGGAATAACAGGCATCTGTTGCTTTGCCACTTGAAACTGTATGTCAAACTGATGTTTTCAGAGCCAATGGCTGATTATATTGGGAGGAAGTAGGTCACCAAAGGATCTCTGAGGATAGATTAGTGCTTTTGCCTAATCCCAAAGTAATGAAGCTGGATAGGCGAAAGAAATGAAACATTTCAGTTTGAAGAAATGGCATAAACAAAGGCACAAAGGAGCATGTTAGAGGCATATGCTGTGAGTCTTTTATGCCTTTAATGAAAGAATTTATTAGCTTAATACTGAACAGCTTTATGGGAGTCTGAAATCAGAATCATCTTGATTCATATTTACATACATAAGATTGTTGGGAATTAATCTCTCTCACATAGGGAATAACTCCTCTTTTATTCTACTACAAATCTTAGAGACAGTTATGACTGACATTGTTTAGGTCATGGGTCCAACCTTTACTGGATCTGATTGGCCCTAGAAACATGGAGCTTTGATCCTCACTGCTAGGTCACATGCTCAACTCTGGACCTGAAGATAGAGGCAGACATTTTAACCAAGCACACTGATAAGTGGTTGTCCCAGGGAGCTGGGAGAACCATTAGTTAAAAGCAAAATAAATGGCGGATAGGTAAACATCCAATGTCCAAAGAAGACAGTAAACTGACTGGCTAGAAGACAAGGAGGGGAACTATTAGCATAAAACATGAGGTTGGATAAATGTGGGGCAAAGTTCAAAAATATTGAGGGGGTTTACATGTGAGGTATTTGAACCTCACTGTTGCGCATACAAGTGGAATTGACATAGAGTGATGTTTATCACTGGAGAAATATCTGTGAAAGGTGTGTCTCTTTTTAATAGAGAGATAATGTCATTTATATTTCAAGCCAGAACATTTTGAGAGTAAAGGGGGGCAATCTTAATGGTTATGCTGCAATAAGGGACATAAATTGAGAGTTTCTGCCCCCCAAAACAGGGGCAAATTTCATTCTTTTTCAGAAAGAGTAGCTCACACACACATTTTATGTGGAGTGCCATCTGACCCTGTGTCACAGCCAGAATAAATTCCAAGGATCTGTGACTAACCTTAAGGCAGTCACCTGTAGTTGGACATAAGAAGGCCCAGGTGACTGGCAGGAAAATCTGGGCTGGAGAGGAACACTTTATCAGATGGTAATCAACAAAGCCAATTGGATCCGCTCCCTTGAGAAGTGTTATTTGCAAGATACATAGAGTAAGAACTATCCCTAATCAGCTCCAGGCAGTCATTGCCATGAAGTGACAAGGGCCGATTGTTGTCAGATTTTCTGATGTGATAAGAATACCAGAAATCTGGACATTTTTAAGTAGAATTTAAAGACCACTCACCGATCAGGCAGTGAATTAGTTGATGTGGACTACAGTTTTATAAAAGATAAAACCAAAAATATGTGTCTCAAACAACATAAATTTATTATCTCCTTCCTGCAAAGGTCCAAAGTGAGCGTTCCCAGTCAGTGGGAAGCTCTCTTCACACAGTGATTCTGAGAGTAGGACTTTTCCACTTTGAGGCTTTGTTGCCTTCAAAGTGCTGATGACCTTTTGTATCCATCAGCAAGAGAGACAGATGAACCACCAAGTTTTCCTTAAGAATCTTGGCCAGGAATGGCTCACACCTTATCCACTTACTTTCCACTGATGGGAACTAGGAACAGAAGACCTCTAGAAGCAAGGAAGGGAATATGCCCTGGCCTGCTCTCCTCTATTATAACAGAGTCAGTATGTGCTTATATACATTAACCTGGGGGAAATCATCGAAGAATTTCATAACCTGGTCAAGCTTAAGAACCACTGCTTTCAATTCCCCAAGCAACATTTTCCACGGTTATGGCTTCAGTTACACTTTTCATGGAGATGACTCCCTCATCTTTTCCTCCAGACTTTCCACTCAAGTTCCAGCCTGGTACACTCGTAGCGCTGTGCAGCCCCCTGTATCTCAGAGACACAGACAACTCAGCATCGCAACACTGACCTCAGCAGACACTCTCCTGCAGCCAGCTCCTCCTGTGCTTTCCATCTGTGAATAGCACCGCCATTCATCTGGCTGTTCAGATGGGAAACTTGAGAAGCACTCCTGATTCCCTTTCCTTCTCACCCCTCCTAAATTGATCTGGAATGGAGCTCATCTCCTTATATGGCTGGGTCCCAACTGCAGGTTGCATAGCCCCGGTCACCTTCTCTCACCCAGATTTTCACAGGGAACCTTCTAACTCTTCCTCTAGCCACCAGTCTTGCTCCTCTATGTATGCTTCACAGAACAGCCCGTGTGATCACTCTGCAGTAGATATAGAACTAAGTCACATGTTCTGCTGAAAATATTTTTTCACCATTGCTTCCAGAATAACTCTTATTTATTAGTTTGGCATGTAAGGCCTTTTTATTAATTGGGTATAATCAGGAAAACCAAATTCACGGAAGGAAATCCAAGAGGAAAGCAAATGCAATAAGTACTTACAAAGAAGTTGAAGAAATGAAAACATACATAGGGGATGCTGAGAAAAGCAGAAAATGACAATAGTAAGAAGCCACTACCTCTTTAGGGTGGCACAGACAAAGAGAATAAGTAATGTTACCAGAATTCAGAGTCAGGGATTCCTGGAAGAAGCTGGAACTTCTGCAGAAACTTGCCTGACAGGAGCTGGGACTGTGAGTGACAAAATTCTGGTGAAGGCTGGAATTGTGGAGAAAATGTGGTCTCTGCAGAAAAAGAAAAATGATATTCCCTGGTCTCACTTCTCCTGCCCTGCAGCCTCACTCCTGTGCTGTCCATCACTGAGCTTACCTGGAATCCAACTGACAAGGGGGCCTAAGTGATGCACTTTGCAGAACACAAAAAGGTTTGGAAATGAATGTGCACAAACTGAACATTTTGGCCCTGTCTGTCTTTCTGACACTGTGCCCTCCCTTGCATGCTCTGCCCTTCACCCCATCTCAGTTTTCCTGTGCATGCCCCTTGACCTCTCTGTGTTTATATACCTCAGAACCGCATTTCAGGGGCCAGAGAACAGGTCACACTTTGCCTTCTGCCTCAGGCTTGAATATCTCTTAACTCTGCTGTTGGTCTGTTTAGAAGGCACCCCTCTACAAGGACTATTTTGGTCCCCCAAACTAATTAGATGCGTTTAACCTATGAGGTCTTAATAACTGTAAATCCTCATTATCCTATATAATAAAGAGGTAACATGCAAATTGACCATCACTCCAACACAAGATGGCCACCCCCATATAGACACAAGATAGCCACCACAAGATGGCCAGCAGGAGAGGGCAGTTGTGGGTGATCAGGCCAGCAGGGGAGGGCAGTTGTGGGTGATCAGGCCAGCATGGGAGGACAGTTGGGAGGGACCAGGCCTGCAGGGGAAGTCAGTTAAGGGTGAGCAGGCCTGCAGGGGAGGCCAGTTGGGGGTGACCAGGCCTGCAGGGGAGGGCAGTTGGGGGGCACCAGGCCAGCAGGGGGGCAGTTAGGGGCAATCAGACCAGCAGGGGAGCAGTTAGGCATCAATCAGGCTGTCAGGGGAGTGGTTAGGGAGTGATCAGTCTGGCAGGCAGAAGCGGTTAGGGGCAATCAGGCAGGCAGGCAGGCAAGCAATTGGGAGCCAGCAGTCCTGGATTGTGAGAGGGATGTCCGAATGACCATTTAGGCCTGATCCCATGCAGGGTCCCAGATTGGAGAGGGTTCAGGCTGGGCTGAGGGACAGCCCTCCCCCATGCACGAATTTCATGCACTGGGCCTCTAGTATAATTTATAACAAACATTAAAACATAATATAAAAATGGATATGGTTTCAAATGTTCTGTCCACATCTTGAGCCAGCTTATAAATTCTGTGAGAGCAGGGAAGGGGCTCCTTACCCACTAGTCACCATTGTGCACAGGGGATGCTCAACAAGTACCAATTAACTGAGTGTGTCTCAGTAAATGAAGGCATGTGAGTCAGGGAATGGCAGTGTCACAGAGAGCCACACAAGTTCCTGCTCAGGGTGACCACCCAAATTGTGGTTAGAGCCTCCTTGTTCTTAGATTATGAAATAAAAAGGACATTGTTCAAATTTCCCATGATATCCAAATGTGTGATTGCTACTTGGACTTGAGTGCTACCTTATTTCATCTCCTGGCTCCTCCACTTAGTCAACACACATCCTACTGCATGAAAAAGATGAGGGAGAAAGATACAAGAAACCAGGAGCCCAACTAAAAGCCTATTGCAGAAATCTAGGTATGAATTGATAGGAGAAATAAATGAGAAAACAAAAATGTTGAGGATATTATGAAAACATTTTACTCTGGAAATAAGTCTGTAAGGATAATAAGAGAAAGCCATGATCAACCAGGAAAATATTAGAAGTGATGACAACACGGCTGAGACTCCTCTTGTTTAACAATAAAGAAGCACTTCTCATTTAGAGTTGGATTATTTGTGAGAAAACCACAAAAAGTGTAGTTAAAGAATAGCTAATACCACATTCTTGGAAAAACACATGGTTCACTTATATTTATTTTAAATACTAGATTACAAATAAGAGATTTACAACTTCCAAATAAGAGGTAGATCTTATGGTTTGAGTTTTAATTATTATTTCCTTGACCACAAGTAAGTTGGATGATATCTTTGTACTCATCTCAATCCCCCTTATTTCCACATACTGTTTTGCTGCTGGAAGCTGAGACAACTCTCTTATTAAGTGCTTTTATCACTCTGCACTGGAATGATCACCTTGTATTATAACAGTCTATCAGTTTGCAGTTCCCTCTAATTTTATTCATAGATAATTTCTTCCTAGCCACATAGATTTGTTCTTGCCTGTTACATTTTTATATCTAATTTCTGTTATATGTTTATAATGATGAAACTCTTCAGAGCTCCTAGCGTGACAGACAATATGTGAGTGTGCTAGCCTAGTGTGACAGACAATATGTGAGTGTGCTATCCTAGCAATCTTCTTTTGCATGTCAGAGGGGATCTCAGTCATTCCTATTTGTGAGCAGAACATCTTCTAGATGAGTCCATGAAGAACATTTCTTAATATACAATGCCCTTTTCCAATGGTTTCTTCTCTCTATATTACAGTTATTAACCTGAGCTGCCAGAGATAAGATCTCTTGCTCTGTAATAAAACTGCCTCACGAGGTCTTTGCTGACTGTATATTGGTTCCATATATTTTCAATCCTATATAATAAAAGGATAATATTCAAATTGACCCTAATGGCAGAACGACCATTCAACCAGTCACTATGAGGCTCACTGACCACCTCTCGGTCCCTCCCCCCCATCCGGCAGGCTCCGATTGCCTGATGGCAAACGGGGAACTGAGGGTGGGTGGCTGCGGGGGGTAGCCAGGGAAGATGGCCCTGATCACAGGTCAGGCCTAGGGACCATACCCGCCCAAGAATTTCATGAGTCAGGCCTCTAGTATTAAATAAGAAGCAAAGTAATATTGAAGTAGGATCTGCTTACAAAAGACTAGAGAGTTCAGTGATGAAAACCAGCAGCATAGCTATGTTACAGTGCTTTCTATGCTCTCTAAAAAACACGACTTGAACAAATTTACAATTAAATCTGACTTTGTGAAAATAGGTATTTAAAATCAATAAGACATATGCATTAAAATGTAAACCTAGTGATATGCCTATTATTCAAATGTAGGATAACCAATTATATTGTTTATAAAATACCTGAACAGTCTGAAACAGGCCTTATGAAGAATAAAATAGGCCTTCAAACAAGAGAAAATAACCTAGAAGTAAAAGTATAGATCAGTTAGCATGATTCTCCAGGGAAGAATGATTGCATATCAGATATTGTCACCTCATTACCCACAGGAATGCCCACAAAGCAATTGTGTAGCCAAGAAAACCAATAACAAATAAAAATATAACCACAAGCCTGGCCAGTGGTTGAGCATCGGCCTCTGAATCAGGTCACAGTTTGATTCCCTGTCAGGGCATGTTCCTGGGTTGTGGGATAGTTCCCCAGTGGGAGGCATGCAGAAGGCAGCTGATCAATGATTCTCTCTCATCACTGATGTTTCTATGTTTCTCCCTTTCTCTTTGAAATCAATAAAAATACATCTAAATATATATATCTACACTAATAAAAGAGAAACATGCAAATTGATGTCACTCTGCTATGCCCACCAGCCAATCAGAGTGACTATGCAAATTAACCCAACAAATATGGCAGTTAATTTGCATAGCAGGCATGGAGCAAAGATTCAAGGCTCTGGCCAGAGCAAAGACTGAAGACTGAAGACTGAAGAGGCTTGACTTCTCCACTGCGGCTGGACCAAAGGCCTGGGTCCCAGGTGCCAGAGGAAAACCGGTGCCAGCAGCCTGGGGAAGGAAGTCCTATTGAGCGAATCTTCGTGCAATGGGTTTCTAGTATATATAATAAAAGCATAATATGCTAATTAGAATGGACGTCCTTCTGGATGACCTTCTGGACTAGGCTGGGGCTGTGAGTGCCGGGGCAGCCACCGCATTTGCCTCAGGCCAAGGCAAGCAGCTGCAGCTGTGAGGGCTGAGCCCCTTGCATGAATTTCGTGCATTGGGCCTCTATATATATATATATATAT
>NW_005871405.1:1055204-1067542 GCF_000147115.1 Myotis lucifugus | reverse complement strand
TCTCCACAAGAGTTCATAGCTGGAGTTCCCAACCAGAGAGGCGTTCTATTGAAGAAGCTGATTTTATGTCTGTGAATGAGAGAAAATACATATTCCAAACACAGACATGGCAAAGTCATCTGAAAATTTTGGCTAGATAGAACCCAGAGACAAAATTTACCTAATGGAGTTAAATATACTCACCTCATTGTGTTACTGTGATAATTAAATAAAAGTCTATGCAGTACATATTATGGGTTTGTATTCCCCCAAAAATTTATATTGGAGTCCTAATCTCCAGTACCTTAGAATGTGATCTTATTTGGTAGTAGGGTTATTGCAGATATAATTAGTTAAATTACGATGAGACATAGTGGAATGGGGTGGATTCCTAATGCAATATGACTGGTGTCCTTATAAAAAGGTCAATGAAGGCAGAAAATGCCTTCATCTTCTCCAAGCCAAGGAACATCAAAGATTGCCAGGACATTATCAGAAGCTGGGAGATAAGCATGGAGCAGATTCTCCCTTACACCTCTCCAAAGGAACCAACCATGTAACACTTTGATCTTGGAACCCCAGCCTCCGGCACTGAGATAATATATTTCTGTTGTTTAAGCCACCTACTATGTGGTGTTCTGCTATGGCAGCCATGGTAAACTAATACAGCCCCTAAGAGTGACTGGCATATAGTGACGAGTCAACTGATGCAGTGACTCGGTAAGAGTATCATGTGAATACACTCAGAAATAAAGGGGTGTAGTCGTGTTCTGGTAACTATTTCCTAGCAACTTTGAGGGCTAGAATTCCAAATCTGTATTCCAGTTTCCCAGAGGACAGAGGAGAGGAAGTCAGGAATCTGAGACCAAGGGAACTGGGGTATTTTGCAGAGACCCTAACACAGCACTCATAATACAAGGATTCAGCGGTTCACCCAAGTGACAAGAAAGACCCTTAGGCACAAGGAAGAATGAAATTTTTTTGTATTGGAATTAGGGTCAAATCAGTCACTTGTCATTTGTAGAGTATCCATCGTACGTCCGAGTATTTTGCCAGGTGTGGAGAGCACAAGAATAACAAACACCTGGCTTTCATTTTCAAGAGCTAACAGCCTACTTGGGAGAAAATCATAAAAATATCATAACAAATCTACCATGGGGATATTAATTACAAATGATTGGCAATGAGTAACATAATTCCAGATACAGTGTGGATTCATATTGGCAGGAAAATGTATATGGGTACTTTTCCAATGTCAACATGAAGTGTACTGAGCCATTAGAACACTTTCTGAGGCTCCTTACCCTTCATTGCGTAGAACAACCTTGTTGTTTGGGCTAAACTGTGATCCTTGAAATTGAGTGAAGTCAGTGAATGTCTGAATGAGTGAGTCATTACAATATCCCTTCTCCAGAATTTCCCATGTGCCTGCACCTACAGCACAAGTGTTTGGGAGGGTGATTTATTTGTTCCTGCTATCTACCTCTACCAAGATCTTTATTAGGAGCACAAACATCATTTATGAAGGTTTCATTAACATTTGAATATTTTTTGTTTCTTAGTCACCTTTCTTAAAAATTCTACAAAGATAGATAACCTTTAAGGCTGAACTCAAAAATTCTCTTCCTCTGGCCCCCACCACACAGATTAGTTGAATTTAATTCATAGCTATATGACAGAATTTGGTTATATTACATTATGGTTAGTTACTTCTAATGCTTTGTTTTTAAATACTGTGTACAATGGGAGAAGCAATTTACTCTTGTATTTCTAAATGTGTTCTCTCTTTAAGCACTCAGCATGCTGCTTTGTGGGGAGGGCTCACATCATGAAGTTCATCCTTCTGTTGTTGGGGAATAAGACAAGAATAAGACAAAAACAAGGCAGCAGAGGGTGGTGCCGGGAACATACCAATTGTAGTCACTAACCAGCTACTTGGAAAGAGGTAATTCTGGTGCACAGGGCCTGCATTGGCAGGAAGGGGCAGGCATGTCGACACAGCATAATAAAGCAGTCTAGCAGCCCGCAGTTCAGAGGTTTGCACACAGTGGAGTTGGGGCAGTGGGCTTGGTGACAGGTGTGAGACTGGAGGCTCAGGAACAGACAGGACTCTGGTTCTGGGCCATGTGATGAGAGCCTGAGATGTGCTCCAGGTGGTGACAATATGACTCCAGCTATGGGGATTGGCAGAGGTGAAAAAAACAGGCACATGATCATTTGAATCAAGAAACAGGAGCAGCCTGTCTGGTATGGCTCAGTGGACTGAGTGCTGTCCCATGCATCAGGAGATCGCTGGTTCGATTCCCATCAGGGGTCAGGCTCAGTCCCCAATAGGGAACATGCATGAGGCAGCTGATCCATGTTTGTCTCTCATCAGTGTTTCTATCTCTCTCTTCCTTCTTTTTCTCTAAAACTCAATAAAAAATATTTTAAAAAAAAGAAACAGGAGCAAAAATGTTGGGGATGGGAAGAATACAGAACACAATGGAGATCCTCCCTGGAGGCCAGGATCTAGGCTAAAGTGAGTGCGACAAGTCTGGGACAATGAGCAACAAGCAACAATGATGATGGCAGGATAGGCTTCTGGAAGCAAAAGGATCTAATATTCCTCTTTCCCATCATCCACAGACTAAAATGGCCTCAACAAAGTGAATGCCAGCAAAAAACACCTGTTTAGAAAAGGGGAGAGGTTGCCAAAATCAAGGCAGTCTATGATGAAACATGCACATATTTAGAAACATAGGTGTAACACAAGTTGAATTTTAATGATGGAATTTTTATAAGGTTCTGATAAATTTTGATTCATATTTAGCCCAAATAATATACTCATGATTCATGTAAGGTTATTACCATGCCTTTAAATGCATCTAACATCTCATTTACATTTTATAGGGGAAGAAATGATGGTGCAGGGAAAGCAGATGTCATGCCTAACTGTCTCAAGAAACTCATTCTCTTTTCAGGCTAAATTCAGCTCTAAAACTTTATAGTCAAGCATTAAAATGCCTGGGGAAACAAATGTACATACTGGGCAAAGACCCTAGCAGATAGATAATGCTGGAAGAATGAGAGGGCAGGTGATCCTTCTAAATCTAAACTGAGACAGAATCATGAGTATAGATTCAGAACTACCCTTGAGTCATTAGGAAAACCAGGGAGTCTCTATGTATTTGAAATAATAAGCAAACATTTGATTAAAAGAGAAGATGTAATTAACTTGAAGTTGATTAAAAAATTACTTCAAAACGATTTTATTGTAGGGCAAGTTCTCAAAATGTGTTCTTGAAACTACCAGAACCAATAGCCTTCAAGAAATTTGTTAGAAATGCAAATTCTTGGGCTCTACCTCATCTATTGAATCAGAAACGTAGAGTAGGGCCAGCAATCTCCATTTTAACAAGCTTTCCAGCTATGGAATTGTCAGATTTAGCAAATAAAAGTATAGTGTAACAATTAAATTGAATTGCAGATAAACAAAGAATAATTTTTTAGTATGTGCCATGCAATATTTGGGACACACTTATACTAAAAAAAAATACATTGTTTATCTGAGATTTAAATTTAACTGAATAGTTTGCATTTTATCTGACAACCCTACTCAAATGATTCTGATGCAAGTTAAAATTTAAGAATATTAGGGTTACACTAACAGCAATATTCTTTTAAAAATAGTATCTCCTATGCTCATAGAGCAAATACTGTGGAAGCATCAATGTCTGGTGCAGGCATCTGTCTGGGGCATGTTGAATTTGGTTCTAATATATGTTTGTTTGGCTCCAGTATTTTGTATGTGTTCTTTGTGTTTTGATGTTTGAATTAATTGCAATATTTAAAATATTTTGAAATCTTACATACAATCATGATCTGGATTACCTACCAAGATGGCAACAATTAGGATTATCAGCAAGTGAAGGTCAGTGTTCCAAAGTTCCCACCACTCCCTCCCTATTTTCTTTACCAAGAAACTAGGTATTGTCTGACATATCTATGGTTGCACTATTTTCATCAGCCCAGGCTGGGATTGTCCTCTTAAGAATGTGAGTTTGCAAACTCATCTTTAAATGCCCCCCCCAACACCAACATGTGGACCTTTAGGAATATGAAATATCTCAAAAGTCCTCATGTGGGATATAGGTATTAATATCACTGGATACTTCTCCCAGAACAAAAGTTTGTAAATTAGAAGTCAGATTTGTGATAGAGGCACACTTAGAACAAACAACCCTGCTTATCATACATTAGGACCAATTTTGAGAACAAAATTATTTGGTTTCTTTTGTTTGTTTCATTTAAATTGAAAATATTTTTCTTGATTGTCTTGGTGAAAATGTATATTCCAAATTTGATTGTATGTTTTACTGATGAAAAGAATCCCACACTGACCACCAGGGGGCAGATGCTTAATGCAGGATCTGCCCCCTGGTGGTCAGTGCACTCCCACAGGAGGAGCACAGCGGTGGTGGTGGGAGCTTCTCCTGCTTCCTCAGCAATCGGACATCCCCCAAGGGCTCCCAGACTGCGAGAGGGCACAGGCCGGGTTGAGAGGAGCCCCCTCAGTGCACAAATTTCGTGCACCAGGCCTCTAGGATCAATATAAAGATCAACATTGATTTTTAAGGGCAAAAATGTTAGCATTGGAGAATATAGAGAAAGCAAAACACAGAGGCTGATATCTAATCTTTCATGCTAAAACTAAATTTTGGTCATATCTTGAATGTAGTCCATATAAATGCACCCCAAAGATTTTGTGATTTGCTAACCATTTCTTTTTACCAACTTGAAGAAGTATGTGGATGGGTAGAATCAGTGGCTAATGCCTTGATGGAATTTGGTTCCTGGCCCACTTCAAGAATGGTTGTGGCTGGTGAAGCCACACCATTTAGGAATTGCTTGATTTATTTTAAGTAATTGAATAACTGAACTGAAGGAAATTCACTTAGTTTGTACTTAATCCAACTTTGTGCTTTCACGATTTAAATTCTGCAAAGTCACTTTCAATTCAAATGTTAGCATCAATGTCCCTTTTACTATCTCTAGAGTTTTCCCAGAATAAATCTTTCCCTTTCCAAGCAAGGCTTGGAAAACATGTGCAATGTTTCTGTGACATATGGGCCTGTCTACAGTAATTAATTCCTAGTTTGTCTGACCTAATTGCTCCATGTTGGCAATTCTTGTTATTTTATTAAAGGCAACATTGGTAAACATGAGCAGAATATTGCTAAGATAGTGATTCTTTTTCAAAAGCTACACACATTTTATAATTCCTCTACTAGTATTTTTATTATTAAATTTTCTGTCTTCACTAAATATTTCCTAGCCAGTGATTTCAAGGCTTTTTAAATTGTATTGATGATTGGTTGTGTTCTGAATCTATTGTGGAGGCAAAAATTAGACTGATATATATATATTATTTCTATTTTTTTTCTATTTCATTCCCATATATATTCTATTTTATTCCTACTCTTCAGGAAAGTGGAAAACTCGGGTGTTGTTGTTTTATTTTATGTAAAGTAGAAAAGTATGCTTCTCTGCTTGGTTGATGAGAAAGGGCCTTCGGTCCACCTTGAAATCCCTCACTTCAAGTTAGTAGTTGCATCTCACACCCACCTGGACATTTTTCCCTACCAACCTGCATCTCCATTTAGTCAAAAGGCCAGAGCAATGAATTACGGTGAAATTTGGTTTGAGATACAGTAAACAATTCAGGGATTTACGAAGTTTGGTAGTTGTTGCTCGGTCACAATTAGTAACAGTGAAAAAAGTCGGAGAGGATAAATTTTTATGTATCATGCTCTAGATTTGTGAGACATTTCTAAAGCAATTCCCTAAGCCTCATGTAGGGTGCTATAGAATGCCCTCATTCCGCACGCCTAATTCCAATGCTGTTCCTTACACATCAAAATATACCGGTTATACATAAACAGCAAACTAGCTGTAAATTCACTTCTCATTTCTGAATTCTAATTCATTGGGCTTTTGAAAAATCATATGGAATTTTTAGTCTTCACAAGAAATGTTCATCTAAAGCAGTTAGTTACTTTACACAGGATCTCTCAGTTTACAAAGGAAAAGAGAAAAATAGTGAGCCCAGGAAAGGCATAGTTGCAGCAGTTTTCTCCTCTTTCTACCTTCTCCTTCCCCAGCATCATAAAACTGGAAGAGAAAAAATATTTCTGAAACATTTTCACTTGAATTCGAATACTCTATAAACCTTGATGCCTTGTGAATTCCTTACCCATTAGCAGCAATGGGTTCTGATGCTTCTATGCTACCAGGCATAGTTCATTCCTCAGCTTTCACTGTCAGATTTGATTTTGTAGCAAGACAATAGGCTTGAAAATCAGGCTTTGTTAAGGGATGGAGGATGGGGGATTCTAAATTCCTTTCACCCCTAGGGGATTTCAGTACTAATTTCTTAAGTATAGGAAAAGCGCACTTCCACTTAGGGCATGATGTTACTGCCATTGGGACTGGAAGACAGGAAACACAGGAAGGGAAAGCCCAAAGCTAGCAGAGGTCCTTGCAGTCCTAAACAAGGAGGATGGAGGGAAGAAAGGAGAGAGGAAAAAGAGGGATACTTGTCTTGTGTGTGTGTGTAGAGGGGGTGGGGCTTTTAGAAACATCTGCAGCGTTCTGATAGAGCCCATGACTTAGAGGCCTATGGGTGTTAGGAGGGAGCAGGAGTGCACTGTAAGCTACTAGGAGAAGTTCTGTGTAAGGCCACTGTCACACTGTTCTGGGTAGCTGTGCAGTACTATTTGCACACAGGAGACTGAGAGAATGGAAGCAAGCAGGGAGATAGCTACCCAGAAGAGGATATATTTTTAAAAAGCTAAATGTCAAAGTCATCAGGTTCACCTTAAAGTCTAGGGCTTCAGGATGTCATTTCAAAGACCACTGGGCACTAGCTCCTGAGGCTCAACTACAGTAAAATAAATGCAGCTCAAATTTAGAGGAAGGGCCAAGATTCATCTCCTCTGTCCACTCATTTCCCTTGTGATGAGGACAGGTTTCAAAACATTCCATTCATCCTCTGGGCAGACACAGAATTTAGCTGAACCTGTTACACTAAGTTTGATAACATGAATGATATATCTGACATCAAATATAAATGATGGTGAAGAGCCACGGCAGGTGCGGGTGAGGGTCACTGGGGTGGCTTCAACAAGGTGGGCTGTCGTTGCTCCTGCCTGCCAGCACTGCCCCATAGCGGAGCTCGATGAAGACCTTGTGAGAGAATGTTTCTCCCTTGGACTGGGAGTCCAGGGTGCCGTGGCTTCGCTGGGACTCAGGCTAAAGGCACCCCATCCCAGGAGGGCAGCTTGACACAAAGGCCATAGAGCTGCACCCTGTCCCCAGAGAACTAGGAAACTCGAGCGACAGACATGACTGGCTGGTGGAGCTCACCAGACGAGGTAGGGGGGAACCTGGTTACTGAAAAGCTGGGGCAACCTCAAGGGAGCCATCTCCTGGGCCAGCCCCTGGCTGGTGCCCATCTTGATGACACTCGAGTTTGAGGTCCTTCTCATCTCCTCACTGGCTTTATCATGACCCACACCCAAAAGCAAAAGGGTGGCACAGCTGGCAAAGTAAACTGTGCCCAGACAGGACATGTGGTCTGGGACCCAGGATGTAGGCCCAGAGCTGGGTGTGCCAGGCCTGCAGAGCATGGGGGCAGCCGAGTCCCCAAGCCCAGTGCTCTCACCTGCTGTGTCAGGAGCTGGAGCTTCTTCTGCAGCCAGCCACTAGCTGTCGCATTGCAGCTAGGCCACTGTGAGAACCAACTGGTGGGTCAGGTGGACCTTGTGGGGCTCCACTCCACACTGCAGCCCTGCATGTCATCCTCACTCAGTGTGCACCCCAAGTCCTGAGCACCCACCCCCCTCACCTGCCAAACCTGTTTCATAGCTGCCTAGTGCCTGGTGCACTCACTGTGTGCTCCTCCTTGGAGTCACTGGCTCCATGACAGCTCAGGAAACACTGGTCTGACAGCAGGCAGAGCAAGGGACTCTGCAAAGACCTGTGTATGTAAGTATATTCATATGTTAAAATATCTACATTTATATTTGTCAGAGCAGCCAGAGCACTACTGCTCTGAGCCCATATATTCTGCATTCTGCTAATTACTACGCCAACTGTCATAGCAGGTTCATTCTTGAACCCAGTACACTATACTAACTGTTGGGTCCAAGCACCTCTGCCAGGGGCTGGACCTTCTTGGACACTAGGTCTTAGATGGAGAAGCCACAAGAAGTTGTGGGTGTAAGATTGAGTCTTTATTGTGGAAGCCAGTGGCCATATAGCCATCAGGTAAAACAGTTCCTCACAACAGTCGCATACAGGCAGCCGCACACCAGCTGGTGAACAAATACATCTTTCCTACAAAGTAGTGGTATCTTCTTTACCCACAACTATTATCTGAGCAGCCACATACTGCCCCTAGACTCACTGCATCACCTGAGCTCTCTGCTCTTGCCTCTCTGGCCTCTCCCCTCTTTCCAGCCTTTCCTGCACTTCTCTCCTGGCAACAGCAATACATTGGTTGGTCAGTAACCACTTAGACTAAGAGGCCTCCTGCCAATAGTTACATCAATCATTTGGCTGTAGAAGTGCATAGTGTATCATGAGACTGCTGTGGCCTTGCAACTGTGTAGTCCTTGGACATTCTGATTAAGATTCTCATGTTCAGAGTGGCCTTGGCCATCTGGTGTACTATCAACAAGGCCTCCACACTCTAATTAGCCTTGGCTATCTATCTGAAGACTCTGGCATGGTTCCCACAATATTATGTATGTTATATATACTATAATACATTCATGGCCCTCTGTTGGGCCATAGCTGGAATGTGGAAATTATATATCTTTATCTATACATAGATAGATAGATATAAAGATAGAGATAGAGAGATAGAGATAGAGATAGAGATAGAGATAGAGATAGAGATAGAGATAGAGATAGAGATGATATAAATGTTTTAATTGAGCGATGCAAATATTGTTTCTTGCTGTCTCATACTCCATCATACCTCTCTGGAAGTTTCTGAAGTATCCATAGCCTGATGGCGAGAATTTAAATTGGCACAATCACTTTATGTTTGTTTGTTTAATCTTTATTGTTGAGAGTATTACAGATGTCCTCCTCTTCCCCCCTCCCTCAATGCCTCCACCCAGATGCTACCCTACTTCAGGCCTTCACCACCCTGTTGTCTGTGTCCATGGATAATGCATGTATGCATGTTAAGTTTTTGGTTAATATGCACCTTCTTCTTTCCTCAAGATTTGTCAGTCTGTTTCATGTTTCCATGCCTCTGGTTCTACTTTATTCATCAGTTTATTTTGTTCATTAGATTCCTTGTTTATTTATTTTGATTTTTAGATTCAATTGTTGATAGATATGAATTTATTGCCATTTTATTTTTCATATTTTTTATATTTTTTTCTTCTTCTTAAAGAAGAATCTTTAACATTTTATGTATTACAGGTTTTGTAGTGATGTACTCCCTTAGGTTTTTCTTGTCTGGGACACTCTTTAGATGTCCTTCGATTCAAATGATACCTTTGCTGGGTAGAGTAATCTTGGTTGTAGGTTCTTGCTATTCATCACTTTTAATAATTCTTGCCACTCCCTTCTTACCTGCATAGTTTCTGTTGAGAAATCAGCTGACAGTCGTATGGGCATTCCCTTTAAGTAACAAACTGCTTTTCTCTTGCTGCTTTTAAGATTCTCTCTTTATTTTTGGTCCTTGGCATTTTAATTATGATGTGTTTGGTATGCAATTCTTTGGGTTCCTCTTGTTTGGGACTCTTTGTGCTTCCTGGACTTGTATGTTTATTTCTTTCATTAAATGAATTAATGAATGAATGGACAAATAATGTGAAATCTTGCACATTTTGGAATTTAGAGTAATATAGTAATTAAATGTCAATGATTATTTTTAAAAATTCAAATTTTGATGAAGTTTAAATATGCTTGATATTTATTTGCATTTATGCCCAGCTTCATTTGTTTTTTTAATAATTTATCAGTAAGTTAAGCAATCTGAAGACTTACATAGTCAATGATTAAAAATCCCTTTTTTCCTTTAGAGAGCTAAATCTTATAAAAAATTCTGTCAGCAAATTATTTTACTTCCTGTAACTTAATACAAAGCATATATATCTGATGATGTCAATAAAAATATTCAAATAACCTAACTTGTAAATTGCACATGTGAAAGAGGGAATAAAATTTTGATATAAAACTTTCCAGAGAAGAGAATGGATAAAGGAGCTAGAAATAGGAATGTGGGTAAGAGTGTTATGAGATTCAGATTGATGATTACTAACATGGACAAGCAAAAATAAATGGAGAGAGCCCTGGCTCAGTTGATTGGAGTGTCATCCCATACACCAAAAGGTTGTGGGTTTGATCTCCTTAAGAGAGGCAACCAATGGATCTCTCTCTCTCTCTTTCTCTCTCTCTCTCTCTCTCTTCCCCTCTCTCTTCTCTCTCTCTAAAAATAATAAAAAAACACATATCCTCCGGTGAAAAATTTTAAAAACAAATAAAATAAATAACTCTTTAATCTATCTTCAACTTTATTGATTCTTCTACTAACTCAGATCTACTAAGGAGTTGTCAAATGAACTTTCCATTACAATTGTAGTTTTCCAAACAGACTTTCCATCTACTTCTTTTAACAACTTCTATATCTTTATTGATATTTTTAATGAAATAGTATCTCCTTACTTCATATCTTTTCTTACCACCTTAAGCATGATTTCCTTCAGTTCTTTGAATATAGTTTAAGATTCAAGATTTTATGTTGGCATTGATGTAGTTTTGGAGCTAACCAGTTAACTTACAAATAAAGCAACATAGTTTTTAAGTCCAAAGTAGCAAGTAATATTGGATGATATTACTAAATTCATTTGAAACCTTGCTTTTACATAGCAAGCTGTTTTTACTGTGAAGAAAAGCTTCTGGAAGATGCTCTCATATTTGATATTTATAGCAGCTGCAAACTCTGCCCCAAACTGACTGTTGGCATTGAAAACCTCTTCCTTTCAAACTTCTTAGGATAAAAAAGGGACAGAATCAGTGATCTTGTCTGATACTGTGCATCTCCACCCCTCTGAATCTGATCTGTACCTTCTGCTACTTTCACTCATATTCAACACTTGGACTCAAACTCCCATCAGGAAACAGCATAATATGGCAACTATGGACACTGATTCCCCTCCCGTCTCTCTGGGGCTGTTTTTGTGGTTCTTCTTGTGTTCATTTGTTTTGTGGCTTGACTGAGCTACTAAGTAAAGTCTGTTTCCCTTTCAGTAGGAAGCCTCTGGCACCACTCCTCAGAAGATGTAGCCTTGGACATGTGTACACTCACTCGGGCTCTCTTTGACTATCTCTCTGTTCTCCCTGTTAAGCCATCTGCTTCCTTGCTATTATACCCTGCCCATTAGGCTTTATTAATTACTGCCTGATTCTTCTATTGTTTGCAACATCACTCTGGAAAATAAATTGCTTAGCAGGCTGGTCCAATTAAATTTGGACAGTGGTGGTGTTTGAGGCCAGTCTTTACGGTTTGTACTATCCCTTAGGAGAGCTTTTGCATCTGCCTCTTTCTGTGATTCTCTGTGTGAAATTAGTTGGCCCATGTTGCTCTTAATTAAGAAGAGCTACTGTTTTTGAGAGCACCCTACAGGTTGGACTATATTTCAAATAAGGGCAGTTACTTGAGGTAAAGCTACAGAGCTCTCTTTTCTTATGGATTGCCTGTTCACCTGGGAAAACTCTCAGCCACTTCTCTGGGCTCTGGGCCGGGCAGTAGCTTCTGGTTTTGTTTTGTTTTTTTTTTTTTTGTTTTGTTTTTTTTTTTTTTTTTGGCTTTCTTCTCTCAGACTGTAATCTCTAATCTAAGAATGAGCTTGGGTGAGGGCCATAGGTACTTTGCTGTACATGGGTTAGAGCTTCTGTCCTAAGGGTAGGGACTAAGTGGAAAAAGAAGGGCCCCCCCCCAAAAAATATTTGCTGGCACTTACCAGGAATTTAGCCTTATATTTGGAGTGGATGCTGCAATATGGTAAAACTTGATTGAGAGCTGAAGAAAGAGGCAACCGCATCCTCTTGGCCACCTGTAACACATATGACCTTGGTGGGTATAAAGAAGAAGTGGGTCATGGTTTGAATGTCATAGTTTCCCACTGTTTTTATTCAGAGAAGCAAGAACTTACTTTATTCTTGAATCAATGTTTATGTGCTGTATGCTTTTAGAATAATTGCCAGAGAGTAATGTGGGTGGGGTTTTTTTTAGTTTTATAATTTTCATTAGCTTTGCTTATTTCACTGAGGAGTGGGTCTGTGGAACTTTTCAG
>NW_005871405.1:1050132-1055104 GCF_000147115.1 Myotis lucifugus | reverse complement strand
TATATTTTATTGATTTTTTACAGAGAGGAAGGGAGAGAGATAGATAGTTAGAAACATCGATGGGAGAGAAACATCGATCAGCTGCCTCCTGCACATCTCCCACTGGGGATGTGCCCGCAACCCAGGTACATGCCCTTGACCGGAATCGAACCCGGGACCCCCCAGTCCGCAGGCCGACGCTCCATCCACTGAGCCAAACCGGCTTCGGCTAGAAACTTACTCTTTAATTTTTTATTTTATTTTCTGTTACTTCAAGGGAATATGAGGTGGGATATGAGATGAACAAATATGCTCAATTTGTCATCTGGATGCAATCCTTTCTCTCTTTGTAAGAGTTGATCTCTTCTTTCCAAGTCTCCTTTGTCCCCAAGGTCTGAGAAACTAATTTTCACAGTCAAATATCTGGAGTATCTTAAAGCCAGTATCCAAAGCTCTGTAAATAAACTTGGTTTCAAATCCAAGCTTTTGTATTTACTAGTTGTAAGACCTTAACATCAAATGAGCTCTTTGAATTGTTTTCCTTTCCTTGAAATAAAGAAAGAACACTTACTGTGTATTGCTATGGTTAGAGATAATGTAAAATGTTGGTCTAAACATTCCTTTTAGAGAACACAGGTTATCTCATCTTAATAATGTGAAATACAAGAACGATTATGCCAAAATAATATTAGCTTCATTATCTAATGAGCTTCCAACCACTCTTAAAATTAAAAAAGCATCTATACACAAAGCAATTATTACTATACTAGAGGCCCGGTGCACAAATTTGTGCACAGGTGGGGTCCCTCAGCCTGGCTGGCAATTGTGGCCAATCAGGGCCATCTCGCCCAGTCCCAATCGGACTGGCCGGCGGTGGGGAGGGACCGCAGGAGGTTGGCTGGCTGTGGGAGGTTGGTTGTGGAAGCTCACTGACCAAGAGGCAGCTCCTGTGGTGAGCGTCTGCCCCCTGGTGGTCAATGCACATCATAGTGACTGGTCAACCAGTTGTAATGATCACTTAGGCTTTTATATATATAGATTAAAAATACTTCAAAAAGAATGCAATTAGTGCAGACCTAAATTTGGTTTCTGTTTAATCTCTACAGTGTCTTGAATTGTCATGTAAGAAGCATTTAAGAGCTCATGACTAGAAAGAAGAATTTTTTTTATATGAACAATCTCAGATTTTGGTGCTGATTGTATGTACATTTAGACAAAAGGAGCAGAATGATTTTGAAATGCTAGTACCAAAGATTTTATTTCAGAAGTATTACTGTTTCATTTTATAGTGACTGATTCCTGAATCTGGGGTGCTTGATTTAATTTGTGTTTATAACTTTGGTATTTTCCATAATGTTAAGACATGTCACATTATTATATTAAAATTTTACTGATTCCTACACCACTTATTTGAAATCTGTAAAAATTCATACAAGGATTGAGTGAAATTTTCCTTTACTATTTTTAAAATGGGTTTCCTAGAAATGTGTCAACAAAACTTACCAGAGAACCCTGTGTAAAGTAGACAGTCAGTAATAATTGCTGAATTTAATAAGCATGCTCCTGGGTGAGGAGAGCATTTGATAAGCAGGGATTTGTCATACATTTAGGCAAGTGACAAATAAAATACAGATTTACAAAAATTTAGAGTAAAGGGTAGGTTTTCAGGAGCTTGCCTGCAAGATATTTTATATCAGTGGTATCAGAAAGCAGTCTCACTATTTAGGTGTTTATGTGGTTTTTTAATGGTGCATCAATAAATCCTTGCAGATTCTGCAAGGCCCCTTAATGATGGAAAGTGGAGGTGTGGAAGTGAGAGCTGTTAGCTGTAAAGATTCCAGGGTCTCATTCTGCTTCAGTCCTTGAGCTTCTATTTGTTTTACACGTGGGCTTCTGTATAATGTTTCATTTATTCAAACAAAGGCTTCTGTGGTGGTCAATTTTGTGTGTCAATTTGATTAGGCCTTGTTACCCAGATACTGAATCAAACACCAGTCTGGATAGGGCTGTGAAGGCACTTTATAGATGAGATTAATGTTTGAATCAGTAGATTAACTCTCAGTAACGTGGATGGGCCTCGCCAATCTCTGAGGACAAGTTTTGTCTCCAGACTGCCTTCCACCTTGAGCTGTAACAATAGCTCCTCCTTGGATCTCCAGCCTGCAGGTCTGCTCTGCAGATTTTGGACTTGTTGGCCTCCACAATTACATAAGCCAATTTCTTAAAATAAATCTCTCTCTCTCTTCCTCTTCATTCATATATATATATATATGCATATATATACATAAAAATGTAAATATACACAATTTTGCTAAATAATAAACATTAGTTATTTTATAGTTTGTATTCTAAATTAAATTTTGCAGTGTCTTAGCATTCTGTGCTGTGTACCCAAGGGGTTTTAAAGGTGTGTCACTGTATAAAATAGAAAGGACAGTTCAATTGAAGCTTAATTATTAAAATGCAATTCTTGATACATTCTATATGATGAAAGTCCCTACCCCATTTTTTTTATTTTTCTTATTAGGCCAGGGTCTGGGAGTAGGGAGAGGTTTAGGTAACTAACAAAGAAAGAATTAGCTTGGAATTTTTCAGATGATCCCTGACAAACTGTATTACTTGCCTTTACAATGTGTTAGCAGAAACTGATGCATTATAAATGTAGAATGATATGCTATCTGCCAAGACATAACTCACTTTTGTTTGCTATGTTAAAACTGTAAATATAATGGAATATTAATATATATATATTAATATATATATTCCAGAGAAACAGTATCAAAAGGCATATATATATATATATATATATATATATATATATATATATATATGCCTTTTGATACTGTTTCTCTGGAATACTCTTATGAATGCAAGTCCATTGGTAAAAATCTTGACTTGGTTTAGCTTCCTCTTTTTCCAGTAAGTAAACTAAGATGCACCACTATTTTGTAAGTGATCTGGGACTAGAAGCTAAATTTTGTGACTTTCCTATCAGCAGTAGATCTTTCTCTAAGTTATAGGTCCCTAAACTTTAGCATGCATCAGCTCCTGGCAAAACACAGATTTCCAGGCTTCACTTCCTCTCTCCTGGAATTTCTGATTCAGTATGTTCATAGTAGGACCCCAAAAGTCACATTTAATTTAATTTTGTTTGTTTTTAAAATTTATTTTTCAATTACAGTTTACATTCAGTATTATTCTGTATTGGTTTTAGATGTCCAGCAAAATGGTTATAAATCTCCTCCAAGTACCCACCTCATCCCATACCTATTAATCTTGATGTTGTTAACTATGTTCACTATGCTGTATCCACATCTCTGTGGCTATTCTGCAACTACCAATTTGTACTGCTTAATCCCTTCATCTTTTTCACTCAACACCCCCACTCCTGTTCCCTCCACTCTGAAAGCTGTTAGTCAGTTCTCTGTATCTATGAATCTGCTTCTATTTTGTTCATTAGATTCCACATATAAGTAGAATCATATGGTACTTGCCTTTCTCTGTCTGACATTTCACTTAGTACAATACCCTCCAGATTCATTCACATTATTGCAAAAAGATTTCCTTCTTTTTTTGCAGCTGAGTAGTATTTCATTGTGTAGATGTACCACAGTTTTTTTATACACTCATCTACTGATGGGCACTTAGGCTGTTTTCATATGTTGGCTATTAGAAATAATACTGCAGTCAACAGAGAGATACTCAGTAATTTTTAATGAGTTTCCAAGTGATGTTGACGCTGCTAGTATAGAAACCGCAATTCCTGTCCACATTCCCGGGCCTCAGATTTTTAATTCATAAAATAAGGACTTTGGAGCAAATTATATTTGAAGTCCCTCCTCGTAATAGTAATTTATAACATATAAATACTACTACTTTCTTATGAAAATTGAAGAAAGTACTTTCTGGAACTATCTCCCTATAACAGCTAAGAGTGACTTGGCAGCAAGTAACTGTGAACTTTGCAAGTAATCGTGATTGGACTATTGTTTTCTCACATACCAACATGTCGGAAAGTAGATGACTATATGTTTTTTCCCAGGATTGCAGGTTAATTCTCTGGAAGAGAAGCTGAGATGGAGTTTGGGGTATAAGATGTGTAGTGGGGATCAACACCTATGAAGAGAAGTGGAGGATCCGGGATTGGGCAGAAAAAAACTGGGATGTACACCCAACAGAACCTCAGACAATCGGGTGGGGAGCACTAGAGTGAATATCGCCTTACATAGGATCCTGTGCCGGTCTGAAACAGCTGGGTCTAATTCACTCTATAACATCCATCTCACTCTGTCACAGGAAAGATGCGGCCTGGGCCAGGCACCTCTCAGCAGCTGAGTTAGACGCCGAACAGTTGCTGGCTGGAAGCTGTCTGCTGACCCCACTCTCTACAGCTAGCAGCCAGTCCTCCTTGAAGGGGGTTGTGGGTGGCATGTCTCATGTTCACCACACATGTCAGTGCAAGTCCTCTGTGATTCTTTTAGCCTACCTCTCATGTTGATAAAATGGCCCCTGCAGTTTTATATAGTACATGCAATTCAAGGGAGGGAAGAAGTCATGACACCTATTCCTTTTATCAGGAAAGCTTTCCTAGAAACCACTCAGATTTTGCTAATGCCTCACTTATCAGAAAGTTACCACATGAAAAGATGTAACTAGAGGCTGGAAAGGTGAGTGGTTAGTGTCTTCAGTCTCTACAGTGGAGAAATGACAGGGAAGGTGTTTGGGAATGGATGTAGGGTTCCATGGAGGTCTTTGTCACTCACTTTACTAATCTAAAATGTTTATCAGTTACTTAGTTGAATCCCATAAAGAGATGTAAAAGCAGTACTAGTATTCCCAATTCCCAGGTAAAAGCCTGAAAACTAAATACTGAAATTTTCATATGCTTTTTTGACATTTTCCTCAGTCAAAATAAGTCTTCTTCTCTATCCTGGGAAAATGTACGCAGACAACCTACAAATGCATAAACTGAAGGATACAGGGGCTGTTATTT
>NW_005871405.1:1005584-1049720 GCF_000147115.1 Myotis lucifugus | reverse complement strand
GCAGCAGGCAAAACCCCAGCCTTCCCCATCACTGTTTCAGACTTTGTATTAATAATCCAAATACAGGTAAGAAATGACCTCGTGAGTTACAATAATATATATCATTAAGTGGGTAAATCATAACTAAAAATAAGAGTCATGCTTTCACTATTGCTAAAGTGGATAAAGAAGGAGGAATCTAAGTATCTTATCTCTGTAGCTTGTCTGATTGAAATTTAGCCACTATTCAAACTCACTTTCTTGTTAATTTATTTCTGGAGCCAGTAAATTTGACCTAGGACTTACATATTTTTAAAGAAAAATTGAAGATTATATAGAACAGCAGAATAATATCAGAGTTGTAATTTAATATTAAAATTATTTTAAGAAAATTGTTTTAACAGTAGTGTACAACTTTTCAAAATAAGTCAGATAGCTATTGCTTATTATGTGTTTTCAGAAAATGTTAGAAAAATAACTATTTTGATGTGTTGGGCAAAGTATGCTGTTTTCATAATGGATTGTAAACTGTCTCATTGTTCCCCTAACAACCAGAGCAAACGAACCAATGAGCACCTTTGAATGAATTGTCTTGTAGGATACTAAGCAATGGTTTAAAAAGCAAGTTATTTTAAGTAAAAACAGTAGAAGGCTCTGAAAATGAGACAATCAACTGCAAAATCTAATGTGATTGAGTCCCATGTAGGTGTAATACATTTTATACACATGATCTCATACGTAAAAGAGATATGGAAGCTATAAAGGAAGCATAAAGAGCAAGCTGTTTATTAATGACTTTCCACACAATGTTATTTATTCTTTTAAAGTCATTGCTTAACTATTTTATTTTTATTTAAAAATATAAAAAATATTTTTCTATCAAAATTCCAGAGGCAATTTGATCACTTCCAGAAATATTTCAAACATATATTCTCTTGGTATTATTTCTTTAAGGATTAGTTATTCTGTCTCTTATTTCAATGTTAATTTAGGTATTAACTTTCCTGCTACTGGTATAGAACATCAGTGGATATATTTTTCAAGGACCTCTTTGTAAATTATATTAAAATAAAATTAATCTGCCCTTCATTATTAAAGTTTCAGGAGGTATTTTTCACAGGAATAGAAATATAATTTTTAAGGTCCACCTTAATGCCACTGAAAATAATTGCATTATTTTTTAATTAACTATTATCACCAAGTCTCCATGTTCCTAGAAATATATATTAATTTTAACTCAGTATTCATTTTGCATACATATTTCACTCAGGGGTAATTTTCTAAATTGAGGATAAATCTACTCAATATGGAAAATATATTTGAATGTTATTTTTTACATATTATTATGAATTTGGTAATTATTAAGATGAACTCAATAGTTATAATTAATGATCAGTAACACCTCTCTCTCCTACTACAAATGATTAGGGAGCAGCAAGATGGCTGAGCATCTCAAATGCTTACTTTTTTCTCTAAGTCCCTAAAGGTGTATCTTAAGATATAGAAATGACAACTTTAGAACCACAAACACATGCAGAGCCCAATATAAGTCCTTCTGAAAGGGACTGATGGCAATGCAACCAAAGAGTTGTAATGTTAAATATTTCTGCTTTACAAGAGACAGTATTATGTTCTTATGAGGAGCACAGACTCGGAACAAGACTGCCTGAGACAAGGCTGGGCTCCACTCACCATCTGTACGCCTGTAGGCAAGTTGGCACCTCTCTATCAACGTGGAACATTATCATCATAGACTCAATTACTATTAATATATTACTGACTTAACGCATTGATGTAGCTTCCAAAGGGATCCATTTTATTAATACAAGCCCAATTTAAACCCAGGGGAAATTGAGTACATCTAATAAAGAATGGTTAAATATTTCAAAGTTTGTGCAAAGAATTTCCATTTTTTGACTATTAATATGAGCCCATAGTAACTTATGTATTCAAATCTCTTATTTCTGCTCTTCACAATTCATCTCATTTTGCTTTTCCATCTCTTCTTTCTCCCTTTTTTCTATAATTTTACACAGAGTCGGGACCAAAGGAAAACACATACTCTTTAGGACATTTCCTAAAAATAGTCTAGGTCCTCTGAACATTATACAAAAAAAAAACTTTTAAGTTAGAAAATGAAGAAAAATATCTCAACTACAAAAAGCAAATGCTAGTTCTATTCTGTTTTTACTTCCTTCCTAAGTCAAAAATCAGAAGTACAATTAGGATTATATTAAAAATATATGTAAAATGAAATGGATCTTTTCTCTAATTTTTTCTACCCTCTCTACTTTTATCTCTTATATATGTGATACATCTATTAAATGAAAAAGATCTTTTGTCAGTTTTTATTTTTCACCAAGCACTCTCAATTAGCATGTGACACACTAAAAGCACTGTCAGACAACATTAAAGAGAGGCAAGATTCTAAATGGACACAAATTGAACAATTTAATTATCTGTCACCAATATTATCGGTGTACCTCTGTTGTGCTTCTCTAATTCACAGGAAACAGCTGCCTAACCAATTATTTCTGCCTATAGTGAAAACTCAAGACCTAGTTTAATAAAAACATACAGTTACTGGATAGCTGAGGTAGATCCTTTTACAAGTTTACTTTATGGGGTAAACCCTAAAAAAGATCATTCAGTTAATCATTGGAGGCATTTATGTCAAATCAGTTTATTTTAGAAAAATCATTTAATGTTAAAAGGTATAGTCAGGGACTCAGGTTAGCTGTATCTAAGTATACGTATCTATTTGCCTTTACTTATAGAAATGAGAGGAACAAAGATAAAGAGGTATATTAAATCCAAAATCTATGGTTCAAGAAAGGAAGGTTATTGTTTGCTCTAGGAAAATAAACAAATTTTGCAATGAATAAGAATTACACATTTTTGTGAGTATATACTTATACACACATATCAAATCACAACACTAAATCAATCCAAATTCACTATAGAACTTAATTGTAAGAAATATGGGCTCTTTGATGCTCGGAGATTGGCACTGAAATAAATAACATTTTAAAGATTATACATTCAGTGTGTACTTCAGCAGCACATATACTAAAGAAGATACAATTAGAAAATACTCTTTGATCTTATACTGTAGAAATACCACAGTGTGTGTGTGTGGGGGGGGGGGAAGGGGGAGGTGGCGCTATACCTGATTTTAAAGGTTTTACATTGATTGACATATTTATACCTTCAAGGCTGTCACATACATTTATTTATATACTAAGGCCCAGTGCACGAATTCGTGCATGGGTGGGGTTCCTCAGGGTGGCCTGCAGGGATTGGGCCAAAACTCGCAGTCCAACGCCGCCTGCAGTTCCTACCTGCCACTCCTGCTGATCCGGACCCCACTGTTCCTGCCACAGGCTCACACCCAATCAGTCCTGATCAGGAGAGGCTTGCACTGCTGCAGCAGTGCTCACCAGTCATGAGCTCTATGTCTGGCACCCTCCCGAGTGGAGTGGCCTGTGGGATCAGCACAAAACCAGCTCTCCAGCATCCCCTGAGGGGTCCTGGATTGTGAGAGGGTGTATATCAGGCTGAGGGACCCCACCAATGCAGGATTGGGGCCGGGAAGGGACAGCGGGAGGGTGCTAGGGCATGTTCGGCCCATCTCACCCAGTCCCGATCAGCTGCACCCCAGCAGCAAGCTAATCTACAGGTCAGAGCATCAGCCCCCTGGTGGTCAGTGCACATCATAGCTAGCCGTTGAGCAGCCTTAGCATATCATTAGCATACTACGTTTTGATTGGTAGAATAGTCCACTGGTCACCAGACAACGGGACATTTAGCATATTAGGCTTTTATTATATAGGATCTCTTTCAATCTTAATATTTTTGTTCTGGAAGATAGTGAACTTGAGGGAGAAAAAGAGAAACTTCAGATACCCTAGTGCTATTTGTTACTGTCAATAACCTTTCTATTATAACTTGAAGGCTTAGTATTTAGCAAGAGGTCACAGAGGTAGAAAAAAAAAACACACTTATTTTCTCTGAGACTCAATTAGTTGTTTTGCATAGTGATGAGGTTTGATTAGATACCTTCTTAATCCCTTCTATCTTTAAACTTTATGATAAAAACATATACTAGAAAATCATTATAGATATAGGATGTCTTAGAGGTATGCTTGCAGATATTAATACTAAAATTCACCTGAAGTGAATAAAAGGGGAGGGAAAGACTAAACTATGTGTGGATGAAAGACTTGGGGATATTAATGAAAAAGTCATTTTTGTTGAATTCTCCTTTTGTTATATCCATACTAGAAAAACATAAGTGTATTTTAAAGGAATTCAAAAATGACTAACTTAAGTAGAATTCATATGCAGTTATTCCTGTGATAGATGAGAAAGAAAATGTGACTTAGAGAAGACAAATAGATAAAAGAATGGGTCTTTCACTGACCTTTTCATTAGTTCATTTATTTACTCATTTAAATATTTACTGAACACTATTTTATAAGACACTATGTTAAGCAGTAGAGAACAAATACAAATATGTCATTGTGAGTTCTTTATATATTTTGGAAATTAAACCTTTGTCAGAGCTATTGTTTGCAAATATCATCTCCCATCTGGTTGGCTGCCTGTTTTGTTGTCCATTTCTTTTGCTGTGCAGAAGCTCTTCAGTTTGATATAGTCCCATTCATTTATTTTTGCCTTTACCTCCCTTGCCTTTTGGGTCAAGTCCATCAAATGTTCTCTACCACCCAGGTCCAGAAGTTTGGTACCTATATTTTTTCTACGTGACTTATAGTTTCAGGTCTTATGTTTAAGTCTTTGATCCATTTTGAATTAATTTTTGTACATGGGGACAAACTGCAATCCAGTTTCATTCATTGGCATGTGGCTTTCCAGTTTTCCCAGCACCATTTATTGAAGAGACTATCTTTACTCCAATGTTCATTTCTGGTTCCTTTGTCAAAAATTATCTGTCCACATATGTGTGGTTTTATAGGTGGGCTCTCTATTCCGTTCCATTGATCTGTGTATCTGTTTCTCTGCCAATACCATGCTGTTTTGATTATCGCAGCTCTGTAGTATATTTTGAAGTCAGGTAGCATGATACTTCCAGCATTGTTCTTTTTTTTTTCAGGATTTCTCTGGCTATTCTGGGTCTTTTGTGGTTCCATACAAATCTGATGATTTCTTGTTCTATTTCTTTAAAAAATGACATTGGGATTTTGATGGGGATTGCATTAAATCTGTATATTGCTTTGGGTAAAATGGCCATTTTAACTATGTTGATTCTTCCAATCCATGAACATGAGATAATTTTTCTATTTTGTTAGCAGTCTGGTGATTCCTCAAAAAATTAAAAATAGAGCTATGACCCAACAATCCCACTTCTGGGTATATACCCAAAAACTCAAAATCATTTATACACATTTATGTGCACCGCTATGTTCATTTCAGCATTAATCACGGTGACCAAGAGTTGGAAATAGCCAAAGTCAAAGTGCCCTACAATAGAGGACTGGATAAAGAAGATGTGGTATATATACACAATGAAGTACTACACGGTCATAAGAAAGGATGGAATAGCGTCATTTACAACAACATGGATGGACCTTGAGAACATTCTGTGAAGTGAAATAAGTCAAACAGAAAAATCTAAGAACTATATGATTTAACTCATATACGTGGAATGTAAAACTGAAACTTATGAACAGAAACAGCAGTGTGGTGGTTGCCAGAGGGAGGGGTGGGGGAGGGAAGGGGTCCTAATATGAGGTGACAGGAAGTTTGACTTTGGGTGGTGGACACATGGTTCTATATACAGATTTTGTAAATTAGCAATCCACACATGTAACCTATATGTTCATGCTGAGTAATGTCACCCCAATAAAATTTAAAAAATAAAGTGTAAAAAACAAAACAAATAAACAAATAAATAAATAAATATGTCATTGTGCCTAACCTCAGAAGTATTTTATGTTCTTGGAACAAAAAATGGAAATTCCAGTCTAAAATGCCTCTGTGGGAAATACTGTAGTGAATTTAAATTATAAAAAAGGGAACACTGTTCATAATTAAAATAAAACATCACTATTTTAATTAAAAATAGATATATTAACATGAAAGAGAGAATAGTGTGAGTTCATCCATTTTAGAAAGCACAGAAGTAGTTTAAAATATTTCAACAAAAAATAGTCCAGGCACAGATGGCTTCCCTAGTGAATTCTTTCTAACATTTAAGGAAAGTAATACCAATTCTATACACACTCTTTCAGCAAATAGAAGAAGAGGAAGTAATTTTCAACTCATCTGAAGTTATTACAGTGGATCCATACTAGACAACTACATCTGAAAAAAGTAAACACTGTAGACCAATATCTTTCATGAATATGTATGCAAAACTCCTCAATAAAATATTGGCAAAATAAATCCAGTAATATGTAAAAAGGCCAATATAACATAACAAGGTTGGACTTATCTCTATAATACAAAATTGGTTTAACATTAAAAAGTCAATCAGTGCAATTCACCATAGTCACAACATAAAGAAGAAAAAACATGATGATTTCAATAGATACGGAGGCTCATTTGGCAAAATTCAACACCAAGTCATTTTTTTAAATATATTTTATTGATATTTTACAGAGAGGAAAGGAGAGGGATAGAGAGTTAGAAACATCGATGATAGAGAAACATCGATCAGCTGCCTCCTGCACACCCCCTACTGGGGATGTGCCTGCAACTAAGGTACATGCCCTTGACTGGAATCGAACCTGGGACCTTTCAGTCCGTAGGCCAACGCTCTATTCACTGAGCCAAATTGGTTAGGCCCTAACCGTTAGGGCAACACCAAGTCATTTTTAAAACTTTCAGCCTCATGCAACTAGAGGAGAATGTCCACAACTGATATGAACCACTTTAATCTATTGCTCTCCTCACACTTAAGGGTGAATATTTTGATACTTTCTCCCTAGGATTAAGAATAAAGCAAGGCCCTAGCTGTTTTTGCTCAATGGATAGAGCATCAGCCTGTGGACTTACGGGTCCTGGGTTTGATTCCAGTCAAGGACACATGCTCGGGTTGCAGGCTCGATCTCTAGTAGGGGGCATGCAGGAGGCAGCTGATCAATGATTCTCATCATTGATGCTTCTATCTCTCTTTCCCTCTCCCTTCCTCTCTGAAACCAATAAAAATATTAAAAAAAAAAAAAGACTAGAGCAAGGATGTCTGCCCTCACTGTTTACCATTTAGCCTTATACTAGAGGCTCTAACTATTTACAACAGGGAAATATATAACCTAAAAGGCATAAATCATTAAAATGGAACTAAAATAAAAAATATTTATATTTTATGTAAGACATGACTGCTTACATAGGCGTTATCAAATACTCCACAAAATAACTACTAAAATAATAGATTATTTTATCAAAGTTGCAGGATATAAAGTAAATATCCAAAACTTTTGTATTTTTATATAACAGGAAAAACAGTTGGAAAATGAAATAAAGAACATTCTATTTATAATAGTGCCAAAACATAAAATGACTAATAGTTAATTAAAGGATAAGCAAGGCTATACACTTAACACAACACAATATTGAAAAATATTAAAGAAAACCTAAATACATGGAGATATTTACTATGTTCATGGATTAGAAATGTCAACATTGTTAATATATTAGTTTTCCTTAAATTGACCTATACAATTAACACAATCTCAATCAAAATCCTAGCAGCTTTTGTAGAAATTAATGAATTGATTCTAAAATTTATATGAATTTTACATCTCAATAACCAAACATCTCAATAACCAAAATATGTTTTTAAAAGAACAAAGTCAGTGGACATACATTACCTGATTTCAAAACTTTCTATGAAACTAAAATAATTAAGACAGCATGTCACTGGTGAAAAAATAGATATCTCAAATGGTCACTAGAACAGAATACTAACCCCAGAAAAGAATAACACACATACATGGCCAATTGATATTTGCCAAGAGTCCCAAAGCAATTCAATGGGTGAAAGAAAGTTTTTAATAGTGTTGGAACAATTGAATATTCACTTAGAAAAAATAAACATCAAACCTTAACGTGCAAAATATGCAAAAATTAACTCAAAATGTATTACACACAACAAATTCTAAGTGGTAAAATATAAAACTCATAACAGGAAAAATCTTTGGAAATTTTTAATTAGCAATGTTTTCTTAGAATACAAAAGGCAAAACTACAAAAACAAATATGAAAAAATGACAATTCATGAAATGAAGATATTTAGCTCTTCAAAAGATACCATTAGGGAAAAATGAATGCCCTAAAATGTGAGGAGATATATATATATCTCAAACAAATAATTGGAAAATGATTCATAATAGTGTCCAATATATACTATTATTAGGGTAAATACATGATATGAGGAATAATAAAGATAATTTATAATTCAATAAGGAAAAAAATAAGCATAAAATTTGAACATACACTTCACAAAAGAAAGTATTTGAATGACCAATAAGCCCATGAAAAGAGACAACATGAATTTATAAGGGTGAAATATAAATTATGAGTTACTATTATACATCACTAGAGGAGCTAGAATAGGTAGGATGAACATACCAATGTTGGAATACATGTGAAGCAACTAGAATTCTCATATACTACTTTTCAAAACATAAAAGTGGAATAACTACTTAGTAAAACTTTTTGGCAGTTTCTTAAAATATTAGATATACATCTGCCATATGCCACAGCTATCACACTCCTAGGAAGTTACCCAAGAGAAATAAAAACATATTCCGCACAAGCATGTTTACAAATGTTAATTTTAGCTTAATTAACAATAGAACAAAATTCTGCATACAACCATGCTATAGTAATATAGCATAGCAGAGAGGCCTGTCTTTGTCTTGTACCCTATGGGATGGCCAAGCAGCCCTTATACATTGGATTTCAGAAGATATGCTCATGGGGCACCATGTTAGGAATCTGCCCAGATATCTTGCTTGGTGTCATAGAGTGGCAAGGACAGATGGTGGTTTTGCTGGCCCAGAGGAGCAGGGTGAACATGTCAGAGTGGAAAACATCTTTTGGAACTATGGTGAAACAGTGTCAAATAGAGGCCTTGATGGCATGGCCTTTGAGCAGTTACCTGCTGTGGGCAAACATGGGCTGGGTTGAGAAAAGCAAAGAGCAGAATAGGTGCAAATTGGATGTCATGTACTGTGATGACAAGACACCTTCAAAGAAGATTGAATAATAAGGAAATCAGGTTTGGATTCTAACAGTAATAGCACATTTTCATACTCTATTAGAGTAGTTTGGGGAAATTTAGGTTTATTAAAAATACATGTGCCCTAACCGGTTTGGCTCAGTGGATAAAGCGTCGGCCTGCGGACTGAAGGGTCCCAGGTTTGATTCCCGTCAAGGGCATATACCTTGGTTGTGGACACATCCCCAGTAGGGGGTGTGCAGTAGGCAGCTCATCGATGTTTCTCTGTCATCTATGTTTCTAACTCTCTATCTTCCTCCCTTCCTCTCTGTAAAAAATCAATAAAATATATTTTTTTAACAATACATAAGGATCATTCAAGGACTATAAATTTGAGTTTGATAATTTATCTAAGTGTTGATGGAGATTTTATAAAGCAGTGGTTTCTTTTATAAAAGTCACACTGAGTAAAAATTTCTATGGATAGAAGATTCAATGTTATAAATATGTTAATATAACCTTATCTAATAGATTTAACAGGATCCATTTAAATCCCAGTAGCTTTTTGCCCTAGCCAGTTTGGCTCAGTGGATAGAGCGTCAGCCTGTGGACTGAAGGGTCCCGGGTTCCATTCCAGTCAAGGGCACATGCTCAAGTTGCGAACTCTATCCTCAGTAGGGGGCATGCAGAAGGCAGTCAATCAATGATTCTCATCATCGATGTTTCTATCGCTCTCTCCCTCTCCTTTCCTCTCTGAAATAAATAAATAAATAAATAAATAAATTAATTAATTAATAATAAAATCCCAGTAGCTTTTTTTTTTCAAATTGACAAACTGATGGTAAAATTTGTATGGAAATGCAAAGAGTTAAGAACATAGTTGGTGAACAAAGCTATAAAACTTAAACTACTCTATATCAAAACCTATTATAAAGTGATAATAAGAGGGAAAGATAAGTTTTTATTGGCACAAAAACTGACAAATAGAAAAATAGAAATGTATACAGAGTTTAGAATCAGATCCACAGCCGGGTTGTCACTTGACTTCTGACAAGGTGGTAAGAACAGTGGCCAAGAGTGATATTTTCAGTAAATGTTGCTGGGTCAATTAGATAGCCATATGGTTATAAAATAAATCTTGGCCTGTAGGATGTGCAAAAGTAAATTGCAGATGGATTGCTGGTCTAAATGTAAAAGGGAAAACAATAAAATTTTTAAAGAGCAGATGGAAAATATCTTTATGAATCTTATAAAAATATAAAATATCTTATAAAAATATAAAAATCTCTTATTAAAATCTCATATAAAACAGTGCTAACCATTAAAAAATGGTAAATAAAACACTGATAAGATTAGAGCTTCTTTTCATCAAAATACATCATTTCAGTTCTGAAAAATGGAAACCACAGAGAGGGCAAAAATACAATATCCTACAAGTAACCTTTATTCAGTATACACAAAGCATACCTACAAACAAATTAGGGAAAGACAGGAAAACCAACAGTAAAGAATGGGTAAGAGACTTGAACATGTACTTCACAGAAAAGTATGTCAAAATGGCTGATACATTTCTTGAAGTGTGTTTAATTTGATTAGTAACTAAGAAAAGAAAAACTATAATAAAAGTATAACACCACTACATAGCCACCAGAAAGACTATAAAGTAGAAGAAAAATCAAGTTTAGGCAAGGATGGACAGTGATAAGAACTTTTATATATTACTAATGGAAACAAAATTTGATAAAATCATTTTTGGACAAATGTATGAGAGTATCAATAAAACTTAGCACATGTAAGTCCCATAACTAACATTCTTCTCTTAGTTTTTTTTTGTGTGTGTGTGTTTGCGTATGTGTGTGTTTACTGAAAGATGTATAAGAAAATATTCATAGCAACACTATATATAATAGACAAATGTTGAACGATACTCCATAAATGTATATATTATACTATATTCACACAGTGGAATATTATATGCAAAATTAATCAATAGTGTTATTTGGGGCTATTTTTTACACTTGAAGATGAATAACGATTGGGAAGGGACTCGGTAGGACTTCTGTGGGTAATTGTCATATTCTGTTTCTTGTTCTGTGTATTAGTTGTGAGGGTGTGTTCAATTTGTAAAAGTTCATCGACATGTGCACTTCTAATTTGGGTCTATATGTATCTTACCAGTATACTTTAATAAAAACAACTTAATTAAAAAATCTTTGAATACAATGTTTTTTCTATATATTTTCTCTAATAAGTGAGTTACCAAATTTTCATTAAAATCTGTTTAAAGTGAAAAACCTTTTTTTGAGTTGTGTTTAGGGAATGTGACCAGGATAAATTATTATAGAAGCCAAGACCACAAAGATAAATTGAAAGAAAAAGTTATAGCGTTATCTTGTCCTTGTTGGAATTAGGGGTGAAGGTTGGGGTAGGTGTCAATCCACTCTAGCTCTGGAATGTCTACCCAAAGGGTATGAAACCTAAAGTGACTTAATGAACCAGCTACATGAAGCCTATAGAAAATCTCTGAGGTGGGGAAATCTTGGTAGATTTGTCAAACTAAAAACTATGGCTGGTACTTGATGTGAAAAAGTGAGAGTGGTATGCAGTGAGACTGGCATGCAAGGCTAGAACCAAATCTCGGAAATCCTAGCAGCCATGGTAAGGAATTTGGGTTTTATGCTTACAGCAAAAGGGGATCATTCAAGTATTTATACAATAAAAAAAAGAGCTGAGCCCTAACCGGTTTGGCTCAGTGGATATAGGGTCGGCCTGCGGACTCAAGGGCCCCAGGTTCGATTCCGGTCAAGGGCATGTACCTTGGTTGCGGGCACATACCCAGTAGGGAGTGTGCAGGAGGCAGCTGATCGATGTTTCTCTCTTATCGATGTTCCTAACTCTCTGTCCCTCTCCATTCCTCGCTGTAAAAAATCAATAAAAATAAAAAAAGAGCTGATATATATTCGTAAAAGATGACAATAGACAGCAATGAGAACAGACTAGAGAAAGACAAATGTGGAAGTGGTTGATCTGTTAGAATTTTAATGCAATCCTATATAATAAAAAGCTAATATGCTAATTAGACCAAATGTCAGAATAACCTTCCGGAACGACCAGAGGGCAGGGACCACGAGGCAGCTGGGCTGCAAGGGCCAAGCCCCTTGCATGAATTTTGTGCATCGGGCCTCTAGTAGTATATATAAGAGATGATGCAAGATTACTGAGCAATAGGTATTTTAGAAAGGAAAACATTATATATCCACTCCTGTAATATCTGTGTTTTCATTATAAACATGCATATAGTTATAACTAATCATTTAGCTAATTTATTATCTGACTGCATTCTTAAATTCAAGAGGATAAGCTCTTTTCTTTTTATAACCGTGGGGAGTATAGGGGATACAGGAAGCCATAGATTTTCCAGGACAGCATCCTTCAACATCGTGCCTGTCATACATGATCTGTGCTGAGGCCTCAAGGTTGAGTCTACTATTTAATCTCTCAAATCTGTATACAAAATAGAAGTGCCTTTAAAAGGATGCCATCTCTTTCTAAACTCAAAGGGGCTTGGATATTGGAATAACCTGCAGCTGTGTGAAGGAGATCTATGACCGGGCTCACCGGTTTGTTTTAGTATACAGCCTCATGGGCTCAGATTTCCATGTAGAAGACAGTTAGCCTTAGATCCCTGCTATAAAGCTGCAGTGGTTGCAATGCTAAATAAATGTTTCTTTACAGAGACAAGTACTGTAGAGTAAGCTCATCTCATTTTGTGGACCTGAAAACAATAAAAAGAAAGTGTATTGTCACGTAGCACAATAGGTATACCATCAGTACGTGTTGAATTGAATGAGCCCCTATTAGGTCCCACCGTAATGTCGGAGAGATATTTACAGAAAAAACATCTAACCCAATGCCCAATAAAATGAAGTGAAATCCTAACTACTTCATGGCAGTGCGGTGAGGCAGAGAGAGATGCAGAGCCCTGGGGTTTGATTCCTGCGTCTTCCACCTTCTAGCTGTGTGATCAGGAACAACGACAACAAACTATCTGAAGCTAAATTTTCCCATGCACACAACTGAAACATGAACACTGCCCTACCTCCCAAAGCAGTTGGAGTGATCAAATAAGACAGTAGATATGAAAGAATAAAAACTCAGTCACTGCTGTTAATCTCAATACCAACAGGATGCTTCCTTTGCCTATAGGAAACCTGTTAGAATTTATTCTTTCCACATTATCCCTAGAGGAAATGATGCAAATACTTGTTAATTCAATTCATTTAATCTTGTGTGAATTCTAAAAGCATACGTTTTAAAATAATACTGCATATGTATCTAGCACTTTATCAGGATTCTTGCTGAGTCCATGGATTTCAAAAAAAAAAAATTTAACTGTCTATGTTATAATTCTGGGAAGGAAGTAAAATTCTCAAATTGGGATGTTGTATGAAGGTACTTTTTGGTTATTTTTCAGCAAATAGTGGAACCAGGCAGGAGCAGTTCCTTTTTAGCCTCCTCTCTCCTTTCCCTGAAATGTACACCTTCCTGTTCTTCCCAGGATAGAGAGATGAATATGAAAAATGCACCTTTCAGGGGGCTGTGTTTCACAACACCTGAAGAAATGTTTTTACACTTTGGAAAACTAATGAAATGAAAATAGCTTATGAAAACTAATGAAATGATTATTTGAGGTCTGAGGACAGCATTGTCTCTCTCACTCCTTCTCTTTCAATAGAGGACAGGGCTTCTGCTTTACTCCAGGAAAGGGCAGTAAGGGAATGAACACTGGCAACTTTCTCTCCGCTAGTTAGTTCCTCTTTGAGATTGTAGGAAAGGTCATTAATATGTGTTGGTCCAAGTGCCTTACTAGTCTCTGAGGCATCAGAACAGAGGAACGTGTCCCCTCCCCGCAGGTCTCACATGTAGATAGGAAGGCAATGGCTCCTGTTCTAAAGTTTTTGCACACGTTAACTTATTTCATTTTCCCAAAACCCCCATGAAATAAGTATTTAATTATCTCCATTTTACTAGTATAAAGGAGGAAACTGAGCCACAGAGATGGGAAGTGATTTTTGACACCCTGTTGTAGCTAGGAGACAGGGAGAGCAGAAACTATGCCTGTGGCAGTGACTTCATCTTTCTCTCTTGAGCCTGATGGCTTCTCCATTCACCAAGGGGCCTGTTTTGTGAAGGGCCCTAGTCCTCCTGGAAGCATGCAGATTCATGAACATGTAATTTACTTTGCAGCCATTTGAGGAGGAAGAAAGAAATATCTCCTATTTTGGTCTTCCGTTGCAGCCACCTTCTACAATGTAGCTTTACTGGGAGCTATCAGCCCACCAAGAATAAAACCAATGTTGAAATCCTCACCTGGTACCTTGCATCCCTCTCCTTGTTTGTAAGACCCTGGAGGGGTGTTTAATAGGGCCTTCCAGCTACTAACAAAGCAAAATGAGAAAATTGAACTCATGAGGTAGAAACATTTTACATAGACTTATCTTAAACACACACAAACATACACACACACCACAATACACACAGAAAATTATAATGTGCCTTGTACATTGGATATGAAACAACTGTTAATTATCATGGTAGCAAGCAGCATTCCATCTTATTCAAGGCTTAGTGTTCTTTGTTGGTTTATTGTTTGTGTCTGTGCATTTTATTTAGGCAGTGTTTGTTTAGCTAATTCGTGCTGAGCTATAAATTTGTATATAATATTCAGAATGGTCAAAGGAGATTAATATCTGACTTCAAGTTTTACATAATAACAAGAATTTGCAAACTACATATATATAATATTTTATATTTTTATCTGATCTAATATATATGAAATAAATATATATTCAAATTTCAACTTTAAATGCAAGCAAGGTAATATTAATCATGTCCATATTCTCTACAAAACCACAAGAAGCAAATAAATTTCATACTGTATGGCCAAATTGATAGATTATAGATTAGAAGGACTGAAGATTGAGGCTAGAAAGAGTACTCTTTTGCTTAAGAGCATGCTAGTAGTGAATGATGGGACCAAGATTCCAAGCTATGAGAATGCCAAAAGCCATGCAGCATTAACTCAGTGACGCAGACTTCAATTTCTCTGTTATTATTCCTATTCAATACTTCCCAAAGACATGCACTGCCAAAACCTTCCAAAGGTAGATCTCACCTGATGTGTCATATATAGAGAGTGTATTTAGGGTTGATAACTATCTGAAGGATTTCATTCATAACTAAAAAATAATTGTCTTCATAGTTTTTTACTGTCTTTCAAGTTTAACTTCCTTTTGTTTGGCTTGAGTAAGTAACTATTTACTTTTTTTAAAAAATGCTGCTGCCTCAGGGTTTGGTAAAATAAACACTACATTGCTGTCATATATGTAAATATATATTCCATAGAAGGTCTCACTTCCTGTGGTATCACTGCCCGTGTATGTGGTTACCAGTTGGTAGCTTTCAAGTCTGATAGTTCCCTGGAGAAACTGAATGTTGAGCTAAGCATAAAGGCAATCTAGATGACCTTTTAGAAAGTTATTTTGGGTCACATTTCTAAAATTATCCAAACATCCAAGCCATACTTTTTAAAGAAGCTTTTTAAAAAGGAAGGAAAAGAAAAATGACAATGTTTAATCAATGCAAGTGTCCTTTCAAATATTAACTTCAGAATGACAGAATGCCATTTTGTTTTGTTTTGTTTCACTTTAACATAAAAACTCTATAAAGCTAGTGGTTGCCATATAGAACAAAATCAAAGTAACCAATCAATTCCCAAATTCCCCGAGGAAAAAGATTGTTATTCAAATTTAGAGGGGTCCTTTTTGACAACGCTGGGAATTTGGTAAGAAATATCAGAACAGGATCTAGTCCTAAGAAATAGCTGTTCTTGTTTATAGTAATTGCAAAACAATTAAAAAGGTTGAAAGGCTGAAACTGATACTCCAATATATTTACCGCTGAAATAGACATGTGTTGCCTGAACTGAGGTCATTGCACTCTCACAAACAGGGCACCAAGCACAGGTTACATGATCACAGCTTTCAGCTGCTTCTGAATTAGGCTGAATTGGAACCAGTGACCCAGAAGGAAACAGTCTCATATTCCATTACTAAGTGTCTCAGTCAACCAGTTACCCTCAGTGTTTTTCCCTTAACCGTTTTTATCAGCAGCATTCCCGTTTTTTAGCATCAGACAATTTGAAAGCTCTCAAGAATGTGCCCTGACACATATTATAGCTATTGTTTACCCCACTTTCTTATACAGACAGACTGTTCCCAAGTGTGAGATTCACCTTGAATTATGCCAGCTGACTTCCTATTTCAGTATTTGTTCTTCTTTTATTCTCCGTTATAGCCTCTAAATGACATTAGATGTGGTTGGAATGACAAGTGCCTTCTTGGCTCCATAAATGAATGTGAATTCAAGGAGCCAACAGACACCTGTCCATCATAACCGGGACAAGCTGGCCCCAGGTGCAGAGCTATGTAAATTGCTCCAAAAATGCACTCACTGCTTTTATCTGATTTTTAAAATATCACCTCACAGCCTCTAAGAGCTCTAGAACATACCGTGTAAAATATCACCCCTGCTCCTTCCCATTTTATCAGCAAACTAATGCAAAAATATGTAAGAAAAGAGACTGTACTCTTTTTTTATTTTCCTTTTGGTCCTATATCTATACATTAGTATTTCTCTAGACTTACATTTCTTGGAATGCCTAACATGTCTACAGTGGCCTGTGAAACAGAATGCTTAGATAGAAAGGGAAGTAGATCAATATTGCTTTAACAGACAGAGCGCTTCATGAAGACACATGGGTACATAATTAAACATAGCAAACATTTCCCAAGGACAGATCTCTCTAACTCAACAAAATCAAACTCCCTTTCCCTTGTGCTTTAACCTGACGAGAACTGCATAACTCCAGAGCGCTGTAAAGGGAGTTAGAGGACAACTCTGATAGCTATTTATAGATATGATAGACACCCAGCTTAGCAATAAACCTGAACCTAAAAGGGCGGTTTAGAAAAGAAGGTATGGGCAGTAAAAACACTAAGTAATTATATACTCAGGCAAACAGTTTGCACTTAATCTTTGTATCTGAGATTTCATGTTTTTCAGAGTTCCCATAGTTGGCATACATTGCAATTTCCTTCCAAAGTTAATAAAAAAGACTTTCTCATAATAAATCAAATACATAAAGATGAATAGATATAAAAGCAAAGGTTTACTTTAGGGATAATTTATATCAACACATTACATGTCTTACAACTGACGTTCTTTGGGACTGCGATGCTTAGATATATTGACTCTACAAAGTGCACTTTTTAGTTTGGGTCCCTAGAAAACAGATGCCAACAAAAATATTTGGAGACAAGTAGTATATTTGGAAGGTGATCTCAGGGGACAGAGTGAAGAGGTGAAAAAGTGAGAAATAAAAGGGAGGAAGAGCATGACGTTTTATTAATGAGTTGGTTACTGCTGTGGGAAACTGGAGTTCAATTCTGCTCTCGACCTTCTAAGAGGTTTTGTAGAATTATTTCACCAAGAATGGAAAATGCCAATATTTTACCACTGCTGTTCATTGGTTGAGAAGCACTCCTTGCCAAACACCAACTCAGGGTCAAAGATTGGACCATGAAAGGGGAGCAGAAAGCTATAGGTGTGAATAAAATCTGTCTGCCAGAACAGAATCTGACTTCAGAGGTTGCCTGGGGGTATGAGAGGGGCACCCATTGGGTCAGCTATAATGCATTTAGAAAAACCTGAAGCAAGGGAGAGCAATACAAAGAAGACAACTATCTAGATGGATTATGTGGGGTTTTTTAAAATGTATTTTATTGATTTAAGAGAGGAAGGGAGAGAGTGAGAGAGAGATAGAAACGTCAGTGATGAGAGAGGATCACTGATTGGCTGCCTCTGCTTGCCCCACATTGAGGATCTAGCCCACAACTCAGGCGTGTGTCCTGACTAGGAATCGAACTGTGACCTCCTGGTTCATAGGTTGACACTCAACCACTGAGCCATGCCACCTGGGCTAGATGGATTATGTTTTTAAAAATTAAGAGAGCTCTCAGCAGTAGCTAGAAGAGGGTTACAAGTTCTCCTTCCCAATGTCATTATCTCTAATACAGTTTTGATGGGTAACAATGCCTCCCTAAAGAGAAAAGTTTCCCTAACACTTCTTGCTGTACTACATATATTCAAGGCACAATGTTTGTTGCTCACTAAATACCATTGTCAAGCTGTCAAGCTCTATTTTCAAAGACAGTTCATTCTGTAAAGATATATGACTTCAGGCTCAGGGGAGGTTTGAAGTGATTTAAACCAGCACACAGGAGTGGGGGTGTCCAGGGCCTTGGAGTTTAAGAGGATTCCCAAGCCAGAGGTAGGGCTGTTTGTTCTGGAGGGGTAGTTCTATACCGTTGAGCAAAGTTTCTGGGCTCAGGCAAATGTCCATGCTTCTATGTAAACAAGGAGATATATTCTGACTGCTGGGAAAGGGAAGTCTTTTTTGAATAATATTGGGAGAACTGCTAACGTCCTCCCTCAGCACTGGTGATATGGAGTAGATGTCCCTGGGATGGTGTCGGGCGTGGCTTGTCTCCCACATGGCTCCCTGCCAACCTGCAATGGGTGGTTGTGACCTGGATGGAGAACCACAGTCCCTCCCTGCAGACTTCAGTCATGTCCACACGGTCCTTCGTCTTCTTGCTCCTGCAGAAACCGACTCCAGAGGCTCCTTATTATAGTCCTTACTCAGTTTCTTCCCTTAGTTCCCAGACTTTTCATTTCCTGTGGGCCTGAGGGAGGAGGAAGAAGGGCACTTCTGCTCTTCTTCCCACTCTATTTTTGTGGTATGAATTTCATCTCTAGATATTTTAGGGCTTAGACAGTTGAACCTCACCTAGCACAAGTCTCACAAATCTAAAACCATAACTTCAAAGCCTGTACTTGGAAAATAAAAATACCACAACTACTCTCCTTGGTCCCAGATTCTGCTGTTGCATCCATTACCTGAGAGAGGCCATTTTCCAAAAAGAAAAATTTCAAGTGATATTTTAAAGTTTTATTTTCACATAAATATAATATATAACCTGGAATCATAAGCAACCTTTATATGCATTGTAGGCAGTATATAATAATAACAACAATAGTATAAACAAGCATACATTGAAATGGTTCCAGTAGGAAGTTTTATTTACTATGTGGTTTAGCCGCTAATATGATTTAGGTTTAAATTTTATTTTAATGAACTAATAATGGTACTTTAAAAATGTACTTAAACTAAAAGCCCATGTGTAACTTTGGTAAAAAAAAACTATTGATCCATATGTCACAGATTCATTTTCTTTTTTTATGAGTTGAAGATAATATACAGGTCTTTTATTACACTAAGTTATATACAAAATATATGGCTTCTTAATTTTCTCATTAAATTATCTGATCTTACACACACACACACACACACACACACACACACACACTATGGTAGTGCATGTGAGCAAAACAAAACTAAATTTAGTATAATTTATACAGCTTATTCTAAAATTTAAACAGTATCATTTGTTAACATTCTCTTTTGAATTATCTGTCAACGTTTAAGAATTTTCCCCCTCTCCCCTCCCCCTACCTTCATGTTCTTACTGTTTCTTCCTAGGATGGTGTCTGGATTTGTAGGATGTGTGTGGTACCATATGTGATGGGAATGAGAAGGGTAGGTCTTTGGAAGCCCTTGAACCAGGCAGGTTCTCAGGCTCCTCATTGGTGTCCACTTAAGTCTACTGAAAACCTAACTGGTGACAACAATCTTTCAGCAGTCTGCGAGAGTTTGCTGATAGACTCTCCAGGATGTATCTCTCAGACACTGATTTTACTTCCTGTCTTTGAGGCAGGCTAACCAGGTCCTGTATTATGATCCCCTGGGCTGTGGACCACCCGAGTTCTACCTGTCACCCCTATGTTTATCTGACCAGGCTGTCTGACATACAGCTCTCAGCTTCCGTTTACTTTGCCTCTTCTGTAGCAAGTTCTTTAGTCAAGACATCCACTCCGACTATTCACTAACTCTCTTAATAGACTCTGAGACAGCTTTTAAGCTGTGTCTACTCTGAACAAAACTTGATAAACTCAGGCCTTCTAGCTGACCAATAAGTTATACCATTGAACTTACTGTTGATATGATTTGTGTGAGAAGTGTTTGTGAGATAGTTTCCTTCCGGAGTCCAAAAAGGAAAGGAGAATGCCCCACTGCCCTCAGGACCTCCCAAATCTGTGTAGATGTATCTGTACATTGCTGGCTTCCCCAGGTCATCGGTTCATAATGTTGAATACAAACACTTCTGTACTGCCGGAAGGAGTAGTGAGCTATCAGAATTTATTTGTCATTCCAGAATTTAAACTCAACAGTTTCAAGGAGTGGGTTTGTGTTCAAGAACAACATTTAATACTTCACCACATCAAGAACAACATTTAATAAGTGCTTGCTGAACGAATGAATGGATGGATGAATGAATGAATGAATGAATTATAACTTATGATTCGATAGAACTTCACCTGAATGACATAGAACTTTCTTTCTTCAGAGGTGGAGTTCACAGTGTTTTCATTGAAATTTCATTTGAAACGTTGTAGAAGAACCAGCAGCCTTGCTGTGAAAGAATCTCCACTGAGTTACTGGCAGTGGTATCTTCAGAGACTGTGACATCAGTAGTTTATGACCAATATGAAGATGTACTAGTATGCTTCTTTTATCTCAGGCATGAACAGCCACCATGAAGATTTCTACAGAATCATTGTGGAGACTGGTGTCTCACACGGCATCAGCATTTCTGGTACAACTGTAGATAGCTGGTCTCCACAGCATCATTGCACCTTCAGTAACCATTGTCAGTACAGTTGCTGCCTCATTATGGTAGTAGCAAGAACAGAATATGTTCACAGGCAAGTTAGAAGAGGAAAAGAAAAAAACAGAAGTTATGTCAAAGGCTGGAGGATGGGCCTGTGGAGATTATCAGAGGTTTTAGAAAGGAATCTGTCTATTTTCCAGAAAATATAAGAGAAAGCTGGAAAGAAGTTTAATTTCTGTGCTTATAATTATTATTAGTTTTTTATTATTTTTAAATTAAAGGATTACCTGACCTAGAAATGTGCATGTGTTCAAGTATATTTCAGTGACATAATCAACACAGCAAATTTCAGGCTCTGGTTCCATTTTTATTACAATACTAGGGGCTCAGTGCACGAATTTGTGCACCTTGAAAGGAACTGTGGGCCGCGAGGCTGTGGTCGGCACAGGGGTAGGTCTTGGCTTATCCTTCACGCCCCCGCCCAGTCCCTCCTGCCTTGGCCCCTGGTCCCTTGTCTGCCTGCAGCCCTGCTCCCGCCGCCATCACTCCCACACGCTGACGGCACTGGTCCCACTCGCACCAACTGATGGTGCGGAGCAATTGGGGCTGGTGCCAACAGCTGGAACAAGCAGTGGCTGCTGCCCTGATAGGCCCTCAAGAGCAGGGGGTGGTGGATACCCCAAGGGGCGATCAGGGCTGGCCACCGCTCGCACCCGCTGATAGTGCCGAATGATCAGGGCTGGTGCTTGGTGCCAACAGCAGGTGTGAGTGTCAGGCAGGACAGTAGTGCATGGGAGCAAAGAATTTTCAATAACCACCAGAAGCTCGCCCAGATGACAGCAACCGGTGCCCCACCTTGGTATGGCACCCCCACTCACCTGCTCCACCATCCTGCTCATAGTGACTGGTTGTTCAGTTGTTCAGCAGTTAAGTCTATTTGCATATTAGGGAGATATATATATATATTATTCTAGAGGCCCAGTGCACAAAACTTTGTGCACTTGGGAAGGGTCCCTCAGCCCGGCCTGTGCCCTCTTGCAGTCTGGGACCCCTTGGGGGATGTCCACTTGCTGGCTTAGGCCTGCTCCCCGGGTGATTGGGCCTAAGCTGGCAGTCAAACATCCCTCTGTCAGCCTGGGAGGACTCGGGGGATGTCCACTTGTCAGTGGGGAGCAGGCCTAAGCTGCAGTCGGACATTCTTAGTGCTGCTGAAGAGGCAGGAGAGGCTCCCACCACCACCACTGTGCTGGCAGCCATCAGCCTGGCTTGTGGCTGAGCAGAGCTCCTCCTGTGGGAGCGCACTGACCACTAGGGGGCAGCTCCTGCATTGAGCGTCTGCCCCCTGGTGGTCAGTGTGTGTCATAGTGACAAGTCATTTCCAGTGGTTCTGCTGTTAGGGTCAATTTGCATATTACCATTTTATTATATAGGATAGGGGCCTGGTGCACAGGTGGGGGCCGGCTGGTTTGCCCTGAAGGGTGTCCTGGATCAGGGTGGTGGTCCTACTGGGGTGCCTGGCCAGCCTGGGTGAGGGGCTGATGGTTGTTTGCAGGCTGGTCAAGTCCCCCAGTGGGGACCCTCACCCTATGGGGGTGTGGCCAGCCTGGGTGAGGGGCTAAGGGCTGTTTTCAGGCTGGCCACGGCTGTGGGCTGGAAGCAGGTATCTGGATTTATTTATCTTCTATAATTGAAACTTTGTAGCCTTGAGTGGAGCTCAGGGCCAGCAGGGCAGGTGGGAAGCTTGGCTTTCTCCATTGCCAGGGGGAACCCAAGCCTCCTGCTTGCTCCAGCTCCGTGGCCGCAGCCATCTTAGTTGGTTAATTTGCATATTCACTCCTCATTGGCTGGTGGGCATGGCTGGTGGGTGTGGCTTGTGAGTGTGGTGGAGGTATGGTCAATTTGCATGTTTTCTTTTATTAGATTAGATAGATGTTTTAGGAGACTCTATTATTACTACAGCTTTAAAATATTCCATTTCCTCAATTTAACTGAAGATATCAATACCTATTCTGCTTACTTCAGATTCTATTGTAAGAATAAAACTGGATAGTGCTTATGAAAGTGCTTGATAAATTATAGAATGCTTTACAAATGCAAGATTTATTGTTTTCCCAATTAATTTGGTGATGAATTTACTGAATGGCTTGGTAACAAGGCACAAAGACCCAATCAAACTATTTTTGAAAACATGGAATGGCATTTTCTAAATACAGCAAGTTTATGGATCTCAAAGGTCAGGAGATAATCAGGGTTAGGTCTCATCTGAACACAAACTAGAAATGGAAATGCTAAGGATTGAAGTTCTCCTCTCACTTTTCTGGGGTCATAGGACTTCTATTAGCGCTCTGCTTTCTGAGAGTCTTCCCATTTTTCTCTCTCTTAACTCTTTTCCTCTGAGGTTTTTCTCCCTCAGCCTCTCCTGCACAATGTTTTATATTTGTCATTACAGTTTTAACTCTACATTTCCCTCCTTTAAAAAAAAAAAAAAACAACTCAAACACATGCGTCCCACTGTAACTACCTATTGTTTCAAATTCCTGAAACAATGATTTGATTGAACCCACATAATTCATGAGATAGTCAGTATGCCCATTAGTTCTGCTTAAACCAAAGTTCCTTAGTGGCCCAATTATCTGTGGTTGTAGCAATGTGGTCAAGGTGTTCCCTGTCTACTGTGGTGGCTACCAGAAAAAGTGAGATCTTTGAGAAGAGGTTAGGGTAGACCAGGCAGTTTGCCATACAGATAGAGCAAAAACTTTCCTAGATCAGCCTAGGAGAGGTGTCTTCATTCATTTGATTCAATGTTCTAAAAACACCCTGGGCTGGTTGGCTTAACCAAGAAACATTTATTCGTCACAGCTCTGGAGGCCTAGAAGTCCAAGATCAAGGAGCCAGAAGCTTCAGGGTCTGGTGAGAGTTAGCTTCCAGGCTGTCTTTTAATTATCCTCACAAGGTGAGAAAAAGTGAGGAAGAGCTCTGGGGTCTTTTTTTATGAGGGCACTAATACCATTCATGAAAACTCGACTTTCATCACCTAATCACTTCCCAAAGGCCCCACCTGCTAAGCCATTACATTGGGGGGTAGGATTTCAATATATGAGTTGTGGGATAACACACACATTTGGTCCAGAGAAGAGAGTTGTTATGGAATGACAATAGGATGACATGAATGGGCATGGTGGGCGGAAACACTCAGGGAAAGAAAGGTCAATGAGAAGGAATGGTTTTACCAACTTCAGAACTTTAACAATGTCTGCCTTTAGAAACTATCATTTCTACTGAATATTTCATTAATTTGTTTTTTTATGACAGTGTACCAATATAGGTAAATGAAACAATTTATATTAAAACTTTAGTATTTGAATTTATAAAGTACTATAGGACTTTGATGTGGCAGCAAATTTATTTTCCTAATTATGTCCTATTAAAGTGTATCTACATCTTTGTGCACACACATTAATAACCTTTGGCAAGGTTAAGAAACCCACACTTTTTCTTAGTGGATAGAGTAAACACACATAAATGAGTAAGCATTTATTTACAGTGCCACTAAATTGACATTTGATAAAAGATGCTGAACGTTTTATATATTGTTTTATTTTCTAACAAACATTTAACATTAGGATTTTTTCTTTATTTTTGCCTTTTCTCTTTTGCAATATCCTTACCTTCCTTGTCCCTGAGGTGCTTTCATTGAAGAGAATTAGCCTCTTGTTGCTTTGCACATCTCAGTGGAGACGAGGTCCAATTGATTACTTTGAGTTGAGAAATGACAGAAATGTTAGTTATCCTTTCTGTCTCCATGTAAAGCTTAGATGCATTATGTAATTGTACCATACTGCATATGAAATCAATAAACGCAAGGAGAATGGCTATAAAACCACAATTCTTTAAGTCTATGAAAAGTAAATTGCAGTGCTGCCCAGATAGTTTGGAATTTGTTGCCTGTTTTCATAAGAGAGATTTTCTTTCCAATAACTTCAGGCTCAAGAATTATAGTTAGCCAACATAAGCCTAAAAGTCAGATGCATTAATCTTTATATATGTTCCTTTCAATTACATATTGCTTTATTTATGGAAATCATTTTACTAGAGTAATACTATAAGCTATACAACTTGTTTTCCTGAGGAATTAAAGTTTTAAAAAAATAGATCAAAATAAAACAAGTGATGAAATACCATTTAAAAAGTACCCTGAAGAAATTACTATTTATTGGTTTGATTAATGTTTCTCAGATTTTTTAGAGGTTGGAAGTATTTATAAATACTTGGATGTATTTATAAATCATCACTAACACTCTAGTGGTTTTTGGAAGTATAACATTTTGGACCATTGCTTCTTTTGTTCTAATCCCAGACTCATCTAATGGTTTATATTTTGAACTATTTGTTTCTCATAATGCAGCTTCCATGATCATTTACATAAAGCAGAGCGTGTGATTGTGATAGCACAGATTTTCAAAACTATATTTCATCCCCAAATCTTCACAAAAGGGGGAGGGGTAGTATCTGATTGAAGTTGTGTTTGTAAAAATGCTTTTCATACAAATGTGAATTCATTTTATTAAAATTTCAAATGTAAAACCTTTCAAAGAATAGATTCTTTGATCAGTTTCTTGGTAGTATCTCTAATATATCTACAGCTGTTAAAAGAATCTTTTCACTAAGATGTTATTGCTATAACCACCTCAGCTTATGGACTTGACAATAAGAATTTTAATTACAATACACTGAGTAACTCTCGTGAACTTTTATTTCAGATGGAAGATCAATGTGCCTAATATTCTACCTTATTATCTATCTAATAATAGGATAATATGCAAATTGGTTGGGATGCCATCACGTAATGACCGATCAGCAGGCTGCATCCCCGCCCCCGTGCCGGCCTGGAGACATGAGGCTCATGTCCCCAACCCCAACAACGGCCCTGGGGTGTGAGGCTCACATCCCTGCCCCCTGCTCCGGCCCGCGGGTCCGAAGGTGCATGGAGGTCCGCAGGCCTCTGGCACAGTCCGGTACGGGGGTCCGCAGGCCTCCCCTGGTTCTGACCTACTTCTTTGGAGCAATCCATCGAGGAGCCCTGGATGGGTAGGCAGGGCCAACCTCTTTGGGGCAATGGATCGTGGGGCTCCCACACTGTGACAGGGCATAGGTCAGGTTGAGGGAATCCCTCCCCCTGCCCCGAGTGCACAAATTTCTTGCACCGGGCCACTAGTTAACAATTATAAACTTATTGCTAATATTAACATTACTAAGTTAATAATAGGTTAAAACTGATTTGATTTAATTTCTGTTAAGTGTATTATCAATTACTTATTGATTTTTAAAAATCAATACACAGTTTTTGAAAGAAATTGATTAGTAGACGCAGAGTTGAGAGACCCACATATTCAGGAACAATCCTGGTTATTAAATAGGAAGAGAGTAGCAATAATCAAAGTCACTAGTTGTTATCAAGTTGATAAATTTTAACTAAAAACAAGTCAAATTTACTTAGAGTTTACTAAATTCTGTGTCTCTTCTAAAAATTTTATAATGATATTTTGGTTAATTTTCATAATAATGCTATACAGTAAACATAGTATCTCCATTTTACAAGTAAAAAGAAAAAGGAACAAACATCTGCTTTTTACTCAAAGTTATACAGCCAAGAAGTGGAGAATCCAGTATTTGAAGCAAATTTGTCTAACATTCAGAGCCCACATCTTTCTCTAGTTAAGGGAAAGCAAGCCTAGCAAGGTTTTACTTGAATGTACTCAGTGTGTGTGCAGAATAAAGTTAAATTATCTCCTAACTCTCCATATTTAATATACAGAGAGGGCATCTTCTCCAGAAGCACATGAGTGCTCCTGATCTGCCAACAGTAGGAGCAAAGAGCCTGAAGCATTGCTGCCATTCTGCCCCAGCTGTGATGGGTATTCTCTGTCCCTCCATGTCCCTCTATCCTTTTCTCCCCTTCTCAGTGCCCCAAGAATCCAGGGCTACTTTCTAGGCATTGTTGGTTGGGTCTCTCTTTCCAGTGTCTCTCACCTTCAAAAGTCTATCTCAGACTTCTTTACAGAGTCACAGGTGTTCTAAGAGGGTTGGAACAGAATCTGCAAGTACTCTTGAGGCCTGGCCCCAGAAATAGCACAGTATCAATTCCACCACATTCTATCGATCAGAGAAAATCCCAAGGCCAGCTCAGACTTAAAGAGAAATGAAAGTAGACTCTACCTCTTAGTGGAGAAAAGCACAAGTCACATTGCAAAGACGCATGTGTACAGAGAGTAGAGATTATCCATGCCATCTTTTCCAATTAACTACAGATATAGATGAATCAGATTGATAATCATATTAATGCATAATTTAACAGGATTTTAAATTCAATAAAATTTCAATCCTAAATAATACCCAGCCAGAGGGCTGAATTCTCAGGTGTTTTATACATGTATCTCTAAAGATGGGGGACATATTTGTCTCATCCATCCCCACGCACGCAAAGCTAGAACAAATCCCAAGACTGCTGCTGCTCATTATTTTACATTTACAACCTACATGCTTATCTTTATGCTTTCTCGCTAAATGGGAAAAATTCCAACTATGGACTATAAATTAAATTAATGAAATAAGTAAAATAGATTAAAACTACAAGTGCAGGTTAAATTATATCAGTTATTTGATGATGAGAAATGATGCTTATTAAAGGTGATCTGTAGTTTTAATACATTTAAAAGATAGATTATGCATAACACTCAGAGGCACTTATAATTTAATTCCTTTCAAACTAGTTATCATGTTCTGTGCCCTCAGCACACGGCATCTCGTGTGCTTTCGGATGTTTCTTCCTCCTGTTCTTTGGATGGCAGTCGCAGGAGCCAGAGGCTACCAGTAGAAGACATTCTTCTAACACCATATGCTTGCATTGTGAAATTAGCCGTGCATTAGCGGTTTTTTGTTGTTAGTTAAACTTTAATTGTGAAGAAGTGAGATGAATGTGCAGCACTTATTGCAAGATATATTTTCTTCATAGAGGAAAAATTGTCAGGCCATTTATATGCATGAGGTTAAATAAAATCAGGGAACCAGCAAAACATTTATTTCTACAACTATCATACAATGGAAAGAATTAAATCAAATTTATAAAACACCCTCTGCTGCAAAGAGAACCTATATAAAGAAAATGTGAAATATACACATTGTTATCATTACATTTATCTCAGAGGCTCGACACCAACATGCCTTCCCTGTTCTTGAAACTCAGCACTTTCTGTAGGGAATTTTGTTCTAGCTTTATTATAGAAGAGGACACATCTGTGGCTACTCTTGGTATGAGAGAGATGGTTTTCACTGCAAACTGAAGGTCAGGTTCACCCGGTGGGACAAAGGAAGAGTCTGTGATATTAGGTTACAGTGTCATTAAGACAAGGAAAAACACGGCTTCCCATGACTGATGTTAACTTTATTGCTACAGAATGGAATATAAGAAGGAAGAAAGACTGGCTAGACACTTGGAATGACCCTTTATCTAGTGATTTTTTTTCAAGATGTCCTTAAAGTTAATAGATGTTTGGAGCAGATTTAGAATCCATTTTATACATAATATAAAATGCATCACTTATCTTCATAGGCCATTTAGAATATTTTTCTTACCACAATAGGCCCAGATAACTGCCTAGAGTATCCACTTGTATATAAGTTTAGAATGCAATATATTTCCAAATGTAATAATTTGTTATTATAGTTCATATAATTATTTTTTCTTGTTTTCCATATTTCAAAAGTCAGAAAGTAACAAGTCCTATCATGCAAAGTTAGGAACTCACTACTAAATTTCTTAATCAAGTTTCTTATATTAACTTTTTTAAAAAATATATGTTTTATTGATTTTAGAGAGAGGAATGGAGAAAGAGGGAGAGATAGAAACTTTGAATAGAGAGAAACATCCATCAGTTGCCTTCTGCACAGCCTCCCCTGAGGATCAAGGGGGCAATCCAGGCATGTGCCTTGACTGGGAATCAGCCCAGCAACTTCTTGGTGCATGGGCAGATGCTCAACCAACTAAGCCACACCTGCCAGGGCTTATATTTCCTTTTTTATTTAATATATAAAATAAATAAGTTTAAGAACATTTGATTTTCTAGAGAATGAAAAATGCCTAGGGCAAAAAAATGGAAAACTTCCTCCTCCCAAATGAGAAAATATGCCAGATTTCCATCTCTGTTTTACAATAATTGCAAAACCAAATCTTGGAAAGCTATGTACCCAGATCTGATACCGAACCAAACTTTAGTACCTACAGTTTCAACCATTATTCAATACTAACTTTTTAAATATTTAGAATAACAAAAGTAGGAATAATTTTTAGTGAAATGTGCTCTTTCATATTGAGTTTTAGTTATGATTATATGTTAACTCGTTTACACATTAGCTTTCTGAATTTATTGATTTTTTTCTTTCTGTTCACATAAAATACTTATGAAAGAAACATGTTATAAAGAATAATTAGGGGGAAATTCTTTACTCATTTTTCTTCTAGAGAGAAATATCAACTTTATAGAATAGGAAATAGGTAAGAAAGGGTTAAAAATAAAATATAAAAATAAAAATGTTGAGCTACAGAATCAACTCTCCTACTTCTATTAGGTTGTTCATTTCTGTTTTCTGAGAAAATAAAAATGTTTCTCAAGGAAGTTTTAGGAGCAAGTAACAAACAAACAAAAACATAACAAAACAAATGTGATGTCCTGGGGTCAAATTAATTTTAGGAAACTGTACATTTTATTTGCCATTAGAGATTTAAGCTTTAGCTATCACATTGCAGCGGTTCTCAACCTGTGGGTCGCAACCCCTTTGGCGGTCGAACGACCCTTTCACAGGGGTCGCCTAAGACCATCCTGCATATCAGATATTTACACTACGATTCATAACAGCAGCAACATTACAGTTATGAAGTAGCAACGAAAATAATTTTATGGTTGGTTCACATGAGGAACTGTATTTAAAAGGCCAGAAGGTTGAGAACCACTGCATTAGAGGCTTTAAAAAGTCTCTCAGAAAAGAAACCTATCTTACTTTAAGTCATTATTTTCCAAATATTTTGTCATAAGGGAACACCTTTTTCTCATAACAACTATTAACATCCCAAGACACAATTCTTTCTCCGGGCACTTGGGAAATGTTCAAAGACAATGAAAATGTCTTAACAGCCCAAATGCTTAAATGCTTCTTTTCTACAATAAACTTTTGTAGATTCTGATTATTTAAAAGCAAATTCATCGTAAAGTTGTCAAAATTTCATCTCTGGAGTGTGAAAAGTATTGACTGAATGTATTATTCATTCAGAACAACTAGAGAATAATTTTAACAAGTGCAATTAAGTGAGATGTATGAATTTCTTTCAAACAAACTATGTTTTGAAAAGGAGCATTTTGAAAGACATGTGAGCAATATCATGGTGCCTTAACTAATAATTATTCTAGATTAATACTGAGAAAAATATTATATGTATAAGGAAATTTAGATCATCAAAAGAGGTGTATGGTTTGACTTTCCTGAAAGTAACATGGCTATTCTTTAGACACCCTGAAGGAGCAATAGGTAGAATTTAGAATTACAAGTGCACTAACATAACATTGAACATCATATCCATTTCAGTAATCTAATTCAAATGAGTTAGCATATGTTGAGTGCCTACTATGTGCCATTCCCTATATAGACTTTATATCAGTTTGTTCTTTATGCTTGACTTTGCATCACCTTATTTCCTTCTAACATCAACACTTGGAAGAATTTATTCTCAGTACAGATATGAAAGCTAAAGTTCATAGAAGTCAATTCACCTGTCAAAAGCTTCATAGTTGGTAAATTTTAGAGTCCAAACCAATACTACCCTGTAAAAAAATTGTGCAGTATTTGTACACTATTCTTTTTTGTTTGTTTGTTTATTTTGTTAATAGCCTTATAGAATCCAGTCAAAATGCTACTTTCCAAAGTAATTTATTGTATTAGTGTCCTAGGGATGCCATAACAATGTTGAAAAAACTGAATGGCTTAAAACAGAAATGTATTGTCCCATAGAGGCTCCAAATTTGAAATCAACATGCCTGTGGGGCTTTGCTTTCTCTGATGGCTCTAGCAGTGGTTCTCAACCTCCCTAATGCTGCTACCCTTTAATACAGTTCCTCATGTTGAGGTGACCCCCCAACCATAAGATTATTTTCATTGCTACTTCATAACTGTAATTTTGCTACTGTTATGAATCATAACGTAAATATCTGATATGAAGATGTATATTCATTGTTCGTGACCCACAGGTTGAGAACCGCTGCTCTAGGGCAGCGATTCTCAACCTTCTGGCCCTTTAAATACAGTTCCTCATGTTGTGACCCAACCATAAAATTATTTTCGTTGCTACCTCATAACTGTAATGTTGCTACTGTCATGAATCGTAATGTAAATATCTGATATGCAGGATGGTCTTAGGCGACCCCTGTGAAAGGATCATTCGACTGCCAAAGGGGTCGCGACCCACAGGTTGAGAACTGCTGCTCTAGAGGATAACCCACCCTTGCCTCCTCAAACTTATGGTGTTTGCCAGCAATCCTTGGTGTTCCTTGGCAGGTAGATGCGTCAGTCTGGTCATATGACTATCTTCTCTCTGGGTATCTTCAAATGGTCTTCCCTCTGTGTTTATGTGTCCATGTGTCAACATTTCCCCTTTTCATGAGAACTACATGCATCGTATCAGGCCCTACCCTAATGATCTTATTTTCATTTTATCTCTCTAAAGATCCCATTTCCAAATAAGGATACATTCATAGATACTGGAAGATAGGACTTCAAAATATCTTTTTTAGGGCACACAATTCAACTCATTCAGTAGGATGCTAATATTCATATGTAATACAGTTAGATTCATTTGTTATAGTTCATATTCTACTTTGGATTTCACTTACATTCTGCTGATTTTTTAAACTTCCATACAATAAACTTTGTTCTTTGTGGTGTACAATGTGCAAGTTTTGACAAATGCATAAAATCATGTATCCACCACCACAGTCATAACAGAGAACATTTCTGTCATCCCCCAATTTACCTCCTGCTGAGCTTCTGTAGCTCCTCTCAACCCCAGCACTGACAATTTTTTGAAGTGTTGTTTTATCTGTATTCATTCTATCATCCAAGTTTTTATTTTTAGTTTGGTGTTTCTGTTTATTTGTTTTAGCTTTTGTCTTTGATAGTAAAGGATTTTCCAAAGCCTGATAACTTTGGGCATTCAGATTTAAGAGTTAGACACAATGCTGATTAGAAGGCCAGATGAATTCTGTGGTGTTAAATTAGTGGCACTCCATCTATGGGATACTGGGTGCCACTAGTGAACTCTGGGTGTCGAGTAGGGTAATTCTTTGGGCCATTTCCTTAAGAGAACCCCTGATGTTAATATATTTTCTCTCGAGCTACTCTCATTTTCTAAAGAAAGCACTTCTAAGCTCATGCTGAGAAGGCCTAAGCTTATTGGTAACCACACAATTCCTGGAGTCTGGTGACTAGAAATGTGTAAAAGGTCACAGACACAGTTCGCAGCACTTCCTTTATTGCCAGCTTTTTTCAGAATAATAATCTCACTCTTAAATGTGCTTGCTATGCCCTCAGTCCAGTGACTTTCAGTGCAATGCTCTTTAGACAGGGAGCATTGTTGTGGGTTGAATTGTGACTCCTAAACATTCAGAAGTTGAAGACCTAACTCCCAGCACCTCAAAATGTGACCGTATTTGGAGACAGGACCTTTACCCAGGTAATCCCGTGTAAATGAGGTCATTAGGTTGGGCTACAATCTACGAGGACTGTTCTTACAAGTTTGTACACAGAGACATGCACAACGAAAGACAATGTGAAGACAAAGAGAGAATGGCGTATAAAAATCATGGTATAAATTAGGGTGATATCTGTACAACTTAAGGAACACAAAAGATGGACAGCAAAATGCCAGAAGCTAGAAGAGGCCCTCCCCTCACAGCACTCAGAAGGAACCAACCTTGCAACACCTTGGTCTTGAACTTCTAGCCTTCAGAACTGTGAGAATATATCTCTGTTGTTTAAGCCACCCAGTGTGTGGCATTTCGTTATGGCAGCCCCAGCAAACAAATAGAGTAACTAACAGTGCCTAGCACACAGCGGGCATCCACTAACGCCAGTGCTTCAGTGACATTCTCAGGAACACAAGGAATAAATAAAGAAATGCAGTAATATACTCTTGTTTAAATAGAGGGATGAGGTAGTATATCAAGTGTTGCGGTAAAAGTTTCCTAGCAACTTTGAGGGCTTAGAATTCTAAATCTCAATTCCAGTTTCCCAGAGGACAGAGGAGAGCAAAAGGAGAATCTGAGACCAAGGGACCTGGGGTATTTGGCCAGGACCCTAGCAGAGCACTCATAACACAATTCAGCTGTTCAATGGACAAGAAAGACTCTTAGTTACAAGGAAGAATGAAAAATTTTCGGTATCGAAATTAGGGTCAAATCAGTCATTCAACATTTATTCAGTCTCCACGATATATTCAAGCATTTTTCTAGGTGCAGAGGGCCATTCAAGAGCTAACAGACTACTTTGGAGGAAGTCACATAAATATCATAAAAAAAATCTACCATGGTCATATTAAGTACGGCACAAGTGTTTTTGGAGGGTGGTTTATTTGTTCCTGCTGTCTAACAACATCTTTATTATAAGTATGAACATTATTAAACAGACATAGTTAAAATTTGACCATAGTGATCTTGTATTAAAAAGTTTACAAGGATAGGTACCCTCTGAGGCTGAACTCAAAAAATCCTCTTCCTGTGGCCCCCACCATAGAGATTAGCTACATTTAATTCATAGCTATAGAACAGAATTTGTCATATAATAACATGGTTGGTTATTTCTAATTCTTTGTTTTGAAACATAAGTACTGTGAGGGGAAACTCTTTATTTTTTTCACTTCCAAATGTATTATAATCTTTTTAAGTTCCCAGTATTTTGTTTTCGAACTATACCAAAGTGTCTATCCTTCTGTTTTTGGGGATAAATTAATATAAACATCTAGTGTTCCATGAGGACCAATTGCTGCAAAGAGGAGAGAGGATCAATGAAAAAATCATTCAACTGTTTCTTAAATAGACATCTCCCAAATTCACTAGATGATAGCCCCATTTTGACCCTTACTCCAGAAGTGCTTGGTGCTGTTCATTCTCACCCCTTGGGATGGATTCTGTGTGTATTTTATAATAGCTTCTTAGAATCTTGCTGACATAGCATTCAGCTTTCTTAGTTCTGTTTGTCAGTTATCATTGCCAATTCCAGATGTTTATTGGAAATTCTATTTGGCCTTTCGAGTTTATGCCAACAAAATAAAAATTATGCTTTCTGCTTTTCATTTTTATAGAGTTTGGAAAGGGATAAAAGCTAACACCATAAATTCAACTTAGCATCTTTAACTAGAAGTCTGCCTTTTTTTCCCTAAACAAATGGTTAAAGCTTTTCCCAGATTCCTTGTCATAAGTAGCAAACATTTTAGTGGAAAGAGCTCACACTTGGAATCACAGATAAATATAGGCCTGAAATGTGACTTCATGTGCCTCTTCTGTGATGTGGGTGACAGATATGAAAAGAGGAAGCCAAAATGAAGGGAGAGTTTCCGAGGTTGTTGTATTAATTAATGTAACATAAATTGAGGATCCTGGCAGGAGTTGTAAGAATGAGTTCAAGAGAAATAAAAAGATTTGAGAAATACATGGGAGATAATATTTATAAAATGAGTGATTGCCTGGAGATATGGGGAGTCAAAGGTGGCTTCGCTATTTCTACTTTGGAAAACTGGGAGGCTGGTAATGTCATCCTCTGAGTAAGAAAATAAAAAGAGGAGGACATTTAAAGAAGCTTCTGAGTTCAGTTGAAGTTGTATCATTTTGTAGTGAGTACTAAGTACATCCATTTGTACAGGGGTCAGTATATTTTAATAGGGAAACTGGAGAGTGTTCTGTAAACATAGGTATTAAAGTTTTTAGCATGTAAATGGGGATCAAAACCATGAATGTACGTTTTATCACCCAGGGAGAGTAAGACAATTGAGAAGAAGGGTGGGGAGAGAAGCTTGAGGTCCACCATCAATCAAGGTTCAGAGATTTTTGTCTTCTTTGTGCCTAATTTCCATTCTGAGAAACTTGGGCCCGGCTGTGAAGAGTTCTCCATAAGAGTGGCTGAGAAGAACGCAACTTTGTCTTTGGCAAAGGCTTAAGCATAGAGTGAATCTCAAATTTCTTCAGCTCCCAAAGGAAAATGGCAACATTATTTACCATGTAAAAGTCACCACTAACCTGTTACTTCATTTTCTCAACAATATTTAACTGTCTCAAGAAAAGTCTCACAGGTGTGTTCATTGCAGAAAATTTAAAGAAAACAGAAAAATAAATAAATAAGAAAATAAACCACAACTTGCAATCCTAACACCTAGAGGAAAATATTTTAATCTTTGTTGTATTTTCTTTAGACTTTTGTATCTTACATATTTAATAAAAGTGTGATTATATTCTATGTTCAGCTTTATATCTTACTTTATCACCTAATGTTACATACTATGTGTTTTCTCACAATTATCTTTAAATAATATAATTTTTTAGAAGAAAATCTTCAAAGGCTCAATATCATTTCAATTTTAATTTGAGAACAAAACATTTTTGGAGTGAAGGTCTAGTTTTCAATAGTTTGTCTCATTCTTGAAATCCAAGTCGTTTAGATAACATTTACAAATTTATAATATCTTTATTTTGGTCAATATTTATAGAACCTCATGTTGTCACTTTTAAAAGTAAGAAGATTCTCATTTGTCTGAATTGCTGATAAGGCACCTACTGATAACCAGCAAATATGTTAATTAAAGATTATAGTAATAGTCCTGGCCAGTGTGGCTCAGGTGGTTGAGCATCTTTCCATGAGCAGAGAGGTCAAGGATTCGATTCCTGGTCACGGCACATGCCCAGGTTGCGGCTCAATCCCCAGTTGATGGATGCTTCTCTCTCATCAGTGTTCCTCTCTCTCTCTCTCTCTCTCTCCCTCTCTCTCTCTTCTTTCCTCTTTCTCTCTAAAGTTAATAAAAATATATTTAAGAAAAAGATTATAGTGATAAATAATAAAGGTATGAGTTAGCAGCTGCTTTTACCAACATTCTCACAATTTTATAAGCTTTCCTTCTGATCCTTAATATATTTGAGAGTACATTGCTCACCTTGTGAGAGGTACATTAACTCTTTCAAGTCCCAGGGGCACCATTTAGTAAATGACTTCTTTATTGCTCTAACTGTAACTTAGTGCCCTCAAAGAGACACATTAATCTTCAGAATATCCTGTGAGTACATAGGTCAGGAAATGGAATTTTCTTGGTTTTCTCGGATCAAAACATTATGAAGTTTACATTAGTACACAGGCAATTCTCATTGGATTTTATTTCCTTAACCTCCTAAGTATCACCCAGATTGAAGGCTGAAAAAGAATTATGCACACAGAAGACTGATTCAATTGAATTCCTAGAGTAACTGGAAAGAGAAGCCTTAACTCATAAATCTAATGGCATCAACAGAATCATTCTAAGTAACTTGCTACAGAAACAGAATCCTTTCGTCATTCAGGGACAATCCAGATATAAACTTTATACTTGTAACTAGAATTTGCTCCTTACTGAACAAAAGAAGACTACTCTGACTTACAAATCAAAAGAAAAAAAGTTTGCTTAAATTTAAATGGATCATAAGGTAATTTTGCCTAAGTCCCTATGTTAAAATGAAAGAGAATCAGTATGAGAAATTTATAGACAACTATATGTAAAACTGGGATTTTTTATTTTAGTTTTCTATTTTTCTCTTGCCAAGTTTTTCACAATGCAAAAATTATATATTTCTTATATTTAGGTCACCTCTTTCCATTCCTCTTCTGATAAAATGAGGAGAAATAGAAATTATTATGCTTCTTTCTTATTAATATTGTCTACTTGTTACTTTGATCAGATTCCTTATTGAGGGAGTCTTGCCTTCTTAAATATTGCAATTCTAGAAGAAATGAGAACAGTTATTCAAGGTATGCCTTGTTTAGGCTGAGAAAATGCATATAAAATTCTTATCCAAATCACAGGCACATAAATTTGGCTTAAAGTGATACCCACAATTTTTAAATTATTGAGATTTATTTTAATCCATTTAAGACGAAAGCTTTCTGAAAACATTAATAATTATCAATAAATTTAACTTTTTCTGAATCTGGAACAGCTCAATCATGAAGTCCATCAAGTTCTTTCAATAGCGTGCCTAAGGGAGAGGAGATGCAAGGTATTGTACTGCTGGGCCCTAAAACTCTAACCTTGTTGTGAGATTAGCTCCCGAGGAAGGGATAGGCCTTCAGGTTCTACTACAGTGCACAAAAGAGGATGTCAACTTCAACTGTGGCCCCAGCCGGCGCCAAGAGTCTGATGAAAGAGAAGTTGCATAGAGTCTGCAGGAGTCTCCAGACAGTTCCAGGACTCACAGAGGGGAGGTCCAGGCTGGTCACAGGCTAGCAGCCCACTTTGTGGAAGAACCACGGCTCTAGCTGAGAGGTTAGTGGACCAGATGCAGCAGTTAGTAACTAGGGAGAGACGAGTTTTTCAGTATGGCAAGCATAAGTTTAGGTTGGAGAAATCTGCATTTGTTTTGCAGAAACCTAGAATACAATGAGGATATTGATACAGATGCCTAGAGAAACTAGTAAAATGCACTGTGATAGGATTCAGGAAGAAGGGTTTCACTTAGGCACAGAAATTCCCAGAATATAAATAAAACTATGCCTAGTGCTGATGGGTATGCAGCCAGTATGTCTCCTGCTTATCTGCACAGATTTGCTTCTTAGTTGAGTGAGTTGAGAATTCTCAAAAGCACCCTAAAGAGTATTTTAATGAGGCAATTGTGCCTAAAACTCTCTTGTTTGATGTTGTTCTCCTAATAGTATCTTGTGAGCACAAATTTACTGTGTGGTAGTTATTCTACACATACAGTTTTAATTATTATAACCCTGCAATTAAGTATGATTATCCTCATTTACTTAATTTAAAAAATTTCTTCAGCATTTTGGCTAAGATCAGGCATAGAATCTGTTCTTATCAGTTTAATACAGAATTTAAAAAACTGAGCTTCAGAGATGTTTAGGTGTCAGTATCTCATTGAGCTGGGATTACTCATCCCTGTGTCTAGCCCCAAAGGGTTTCTATCACCCTACTTTATGTAACCGAGTTTTATAATAATTAGGAAGATGTTGTGCAAACTATAAATGGGTTTTATGGTCTCACATGCTTGAAATGAGCAGAGATTGGACAGGCATCACTCTTTGTTGTTGTTGTTAGTCCTCACCCGAAGATTTTTTTATTTTTATTTTTAGAGAGAGTGGAAGGGAAGGGGAGAGATAGAGAGAGAGAAACACCCATGTGAGAGAGACACATTGATTGATTATCTCCCTACTGGTGACAGGGATCCAGCCTGCAATGGAGGTATGTGCCCTTAACTGGAATTGAATCTGAGACCCTTCAGCCCCAGGGTCGATGCTCTACCACTGAGCCACACTGGCCAGTGCTTGACTTATTTTGAAGGAGGATTGAACTCAGCTGTCCTGCCTGTCACTCTCCTGCACTCCACCCTTTGCCAGGCTGCAATGGGTTCAAGTGTCACAACCCAGCACCATACCATCAGGAGAAAAATTAGTCCTCAAACCAGAGAATAAAATCCCTGCATTTCATTCTGCTTGAACAACTTAGTTCAAGTGTCTTGGCCAGTCATGGAAGTGGGAGGTGTGAGTTATGGTGAATGGGGAAAGTCACCTAGAGTTCTTCCTGCTTGAAATCAACCCCCGGAACTAAAGGACTGCTTCCTGGGCAAAGGAGGGGAATGGATGCTTCACAGGGAAGTAAGGGAAACTGATCATTTCCACCATGAGTTTTACTAAATGTAGAGTGAATAAATAAATAAAAATATTTTAAATTTTTTTCTTTCAGCTAATTACTGTCATTCTATTTAAGCATTTTTTTATTTTTAACTTGCTAACTATATTTCCATTATTTATTCAGTATTCATGTGCCATAAATAAAAAGTTGAATAAATAAATAAATCAGCATAATGGCAAAGATTAAATGATTGCCATTTAATTTCATAAAATTTGAGGGAGGCAGCATTCTAAATTAGCTGAGTAAAAAGATAGTGAAGGTTGAAAACATTAGATATATGAAATGTTTTGGTGGTAGAAGCCTGAAAAACAGTTTGAAGATTACTTGATCAAGTAAAAATAAATGAATATTGTTGTCATGAATTAGTACAATGAGCTTTGTGATTAGTAACCTGGTTACTGATCTTGCACAAGAACAATCACCTTAATATACTCATTACCGATGATGCTAAATTTGGACAGAGCTGCTCATAGCAGACAGCACTGGTAAACACGCAGTGTGATGCTATTTGAAAGCACATGAAGAAAAAATAAAACACTATCATTACGAATCCTTTCATTTTCATAAAATACAGATAATTTGCCCAGGAAAGTGCAAAGAAACCAAGAAGCAGTCACATATGAACAGCAAATGAAATAATATGACAATGAAATACTGTTCAATAATGGGCTGAAATAAACTTTTTCTTCTCTTAATGCTCCCTGACAGAACAGCTTATGGGAGAGCCATTTCTTCTATTTGTCTTGTGAAACCTACTAGACCTTAATAAAGCTCCAGGCACACAGGCTGAGCTCAGTCAATTTCTGCGGGACTCATAGTGTGGTCTTAAGCACCAGTGAGAGTAATATTAGAAATAGCCACCATTCTCAGAGATTCTTTAGTGACTGGACTTTATCCTAAACAGATGCTTACTTATTCAAAGTAACTGGTATTCCAATTCTCGTATTCTCTCTACCCAAGTTCCTTAAAGGATTTCTACTTGTCTCACTATCAGCAAATCTCTTACTACTTCCTAAATAAAATGGAAGTCATTAGTGGGAAAAGAGCCTACCCACCTCCTTCCTTAGTTCTTGTCTACACCTGAGAGCACCCGTCTCCCCTCCTCCGATGGTTCACATGTTCACCGTTCACCTGTACACTTTTCCCCTCTTGAACTGCCCACCAGTTTTCTTAGTCTTTTCCAGATAGTCTAACTCCACCTTTTTCTTACCCTTCACCATAAAAACATGCTCACCTCCCCCATTTCCATATTTGTCTTTAAAAATAAACAAATGCACTTTTCCTGAGTTCTATACTTCAAGTTGAGACTGTTTCCCTCCTTCTCTTAGTCACCAAATTGTTTAAAAGAAATCACCCACACTTGCTTTTCCAGTTTCCCCAACTTCTCATCACCTGAGTCAATTACAATCTGACTTCCATCTCCACCATTCCAATAAAATCACACAGAACATCACAAAAGATACTAATTTCCAAATTCAATTGAACTGTTTTTAAATGCTTTGTTATGGCTAAAGCACTTGTTTCTATTGTCAACCATCAATTTTTTTTCTTTAAAGCTCTTTTATTCTCTTGCTTTTGTTAGTTTCAAATAGGCTGTCTTTTTCTCAGAGACCATAGGACTTCTATTTCCCCGTGACCTTGAGTAGCAAGTCTAATTTACTGTCCGCATTTGTGCTAGCCAAAGCTGTATTCACTCTTGACATCCTGAAACTCTTTGATTAACTTTTCTGGATTAATTGTCCTTGATATAACTTTCTCCAAATGCCTACTTTTTTTGGTTGTTGTTGTTAATTCCTTAAATAAAGGTTTTGCAAAAGTTCTTCTTATCTAATGCTGCATGTCTTTCCTTAATCCCATTTATTTGCTAATACATCTTATTTCTTAGTCTGGATTGCCAATCATTTCCTTATCTTCCTAGAAAACACTGACTCTCAAACTCCACATTGCCAAAACACTCTCTCTCTCTCTCTCTCTCTCTCTCTCTCTCTCTCTCTCTCTCTCCTCAGTTGAAACCTTCTTTAGACCTTGTGGATAATTGCAATGACTTCTTAACATACCTTCCTGGCACCTGACCCTCCAATCTATCCCCTGAATTATTGTTTGTTATGTACTAAAAAATAAATTTAATATTAAAATGTTCTATTTGCCCTCTACTGCATAGAGAAATGACTCCACGTGGAGGTGCACATTCCTTAAAGTGGACACAGAACATCACACGTGGTTGTAAGAATAGAGCATTAGGGCGTGTCCTTCTGTGTGCTCAGTGTAAAGCTGTGCTGAGAAAATGTCTGTTAAATGGAAGTATGTGAGAATTCCCTTACCAGAGTGTGTAGTCAAAATGTGCAGAACGCATAATATATTCTTATTTTTACATATTCTCCAAGCTTTTACTGCAGATATATGTTGCAAAAAGTACAGCATTTAAATTGCAATCTGTTGTGTACGTTCTGTTATACTGCTCTGAATAAATGTCTGAAACGCCTTGAGTGCTGAATGCCAAAGATGATTGAAATCCCTCTGAGCCATAAATTTAAAATGTGCTCCCTGTGATGGTGAAGATTCTGCATTATGCAAAAGACATAATTGGATACTCCATCCTGAGAGATAGACAGGATAAATGTTACAGGAGTCTCTATATCTAATTCCTTTCCTTTGAAAAGGTAGAAGTAAATTGTATCGACTTACATGAAAGTCAGAAAATAAAATATAAAATGATACACGTCAACATCTATTTTGTTTCTCTCTTATTCAAGTAGCCCCTAATTTAAACATGCAGACTATCAGCCCAATTTTTGTTGTGATTGTTGAATTCAGTCTAGCACGTCACTGAATGAATGAGAATTCAGGTCTGTTGAGTGAGGAATTAGGTCCTGTTGAAATTTCAGAGAGTCTGCCAAACCTGAGAGACTCGGACCTTTTGCTACCATTGCCAAATTCCAGCAGTCATTTGTCAGCAGTTTTCCAAACAGGGTCAGCGGTGTAGATGAGCGGACATTATACTGCTGGTTAAAACTTGTCACTTCAGGGACCCTTGGATAAACTAATAATTTTCCAAACAAACCAGAGAGAAGCAGGCATTTCTTTAAAGTTATGCTTACTCTTTAAGACCTTTAGAGAGCAGAAAATCATATTTTATATAGGTAATTCATTTTTAACCTAGGAATACTAATTTGCTGGGTAATCATCAAGAATTGGTTTACCTGCTTTAATTACTACATACAATCATCTTTAAGCAGAGTCCTAAAAAGCATATGTTGGCTAAGAGAAGATAAATCAGATGGATGTATTAATTCATTTTGGTCACTGTTTGGTACAGCAGAAGCCAGGGATTAGCAAGTTAATAACAGGTGCTAAGATGAGTGGGCAAGGTATCGAGTGGTAATAGCGGAGCAGGCAATGATAGAGTTGTGGAAAGAGGCTAGAGACTTCTTTAACCTCATAATTTTGCCTAGAATCAACTCCTTTGCCAGGTAAATAAAACTCATTTTTTTAAAGGATTAGAAATAACATTTTAGAATCATTCATTTCTAGAAACACTGCCAATCAAATGGAAAGGTGACTGACATGTTTGCTCCACTGACAGATGGTTTGGATGTTGATTTTATTACTGTAGAAGCTGTTTGGCTTGAGTGTCTTATTCGTACTGCTTTTTGAAGGTGACTAGAAATCTCTGCACCTGCCAAATCTCCTACTTAACATGCAACAGTTGGGGCTGCTGGCAGGAATATCTTTCAGAGGTAAAAATCTCTATTGCTCATGCCATTTCAGGGGGACTAGTATCAAAAAGTAAGCAATGGCACCCTGGATCCACAAGGCTTAAATTCCAGGTTCTTGTTTTGGCCTTTGGCCTACTCCAGCACAGTCACTTAATCAACTTCACAAAAGCACCATGGCAGTGTGAACAGATAATCTAAGAGCCTAGGAGACAGCCAGCATTTACCATATTTTAATTATCATAATGACTTGAAAATGCAAAACCATCACCTCCAAAACTTTGGCAGCAGTTTTTTTTTTTTTGTTTGTTATCATATTAAGCTTTCCAATATGTTGCAATAAAATTTTCTCTATTTTTCCAATAACTAAGTCGAATTGTACTGTTTTGTTTAGAACATATATCTAAAGGCATCTAATTTCAAAGGAGCAAGCTAAAGTGCCTTGTAAAAATATCATAATGGTTATGTCATATCTCCATATACTATCATATACCATTGATTTAAAAGTCTCTTTTTTAATTAAAGAACTTAAAATTTACTCATAAAAATAAATATATTTTAATACAAATTTAGGTCTTGTACTTTTCAATGCATAATATTTAGACAAAAACTATAACATCTAATCTAATAAAAGAGAAACATGCAAATTGACCATACCTTCACTATGCCCCAAGCCATGCCCACCAGCCAATCAGAGAGACTATATGCAAATTAACCCAACCAAGATGGCGGCCCACAGCCACGGAGCTGGAGCAAGCAGGAGGCTTGGTTGCCCCGGTGATGGTGGAAGCCAAGCTTCCCACCTTCCCTGGCTGGCTGTGGCCTCCACTAAAGGCAACAAAGTTTCAATTATAGAAGATAAATAAATCCCAGATACCTGCTTCCAGCCAGCCTCCACTGGGAGCTTGGATGGCTGGGGGCCATGGCCAGCCTGCAAACAGTCATCAGCCCCTCACCCAGGATAGCCACACCCTCATGGGGTGAGGGTCCCCACTGGGGGGCTTGGCCAGCCTGCAAACAGCCATCAAACCCTCACCCAGACTGGCCAGGCACCCCAGCAGGACCCCCCACCCTGAAAAGGCTGTGGCCAGCCTGAAAACGGCCCTCAGCCCCTCACCCAGGCTGGTCAGGCACACCAGGGGAGGCCCCTAACCTGAAGGGGCTGTGGCCAGCCTGGAAACAGCCCTCAGCCCCTCACCCAGGCTGGCCAGGCACCCCAGCAGGAACCCTCACCCTGAAGGGGCTGTGGACAGCCTGTAAACAGCCATCAGCCCCCCCACCCAGGCTGGCCACAACCTCATGGGGTGAGGGTCCCCCCTGAGGGGCTTGGCCAGCCTGCAAGCAGCCATCAGCCACTCACCCAGGCTGGCCAGGCACCCCAGCAGGATCCCCCTCCCTGAAGGGGGTGTGGTCAGTCTGAAAATGGCCCTCAGC